>NC_047040.1:43282805-43585835 GCF_011762595.2 Tursiops truncatus | reverse complement strand
TATCACACGACATGACTGTTTTTGATGGCACTAGAAATCACATGGCTAACACCTCCTGAAAAAACTGGATTAGATATTGAAAATTGGACTTTAGGGTTTTTTTTTTAATTTGATTTCCTGTTTCATTTCCAGAAAAGCATAGGAATATTGAAAGTCTATAATAGAAATAGATTAATGTCTACATTTGTTACATGGCATACAATTTGGAGATTTGAGAAGGACCTATAGGACAAGAAATGCTTCTTTTCGAGAGCAAAAATAGAGAGGCCAAGAGCACAGCCAGTTTCACTTATACAATATTTTAGGCCTCAGTTTCCTGTGTAAAATAAAAGTTTGGACTAACTGATCTCTTAGGTCCCATGCAGCTACTTGATTTGGTGATTATGCTATTTTCTCTGATCAACTCAAAGCTTAGGCAGGGATATGTGTGTAGGAACAGAATCCAACTTATTTACCAGTATATTCCCTATGCTTAGCACAGTGCCTGGAACATAGCATATGCTCAAAAAATATCTATCAGGGGAACAGCCCACCAGCTGCTCCCCTGATGTTACAGTTCACTTGTTATTGAACAAAATAAACACACATCTACAGTATTTTGTTTTATAAGATTTTCTTTGACTGTGAAGCACTACAGTTGAAGTTAAATTGATCATAACAACCCCTCCCAGGAATATATCTGTTGTATTGCTAATGTGCTTTTATTTTCCCAGATTTCTTTCATTCCTAATCACTCTGACCATTCACAAAGGATATTAAGCTTTGAAGATTTCCAAACTCCTCTGGCGAGGGAATTTCTGCAACTGTTCATATGTTTCTCACTACATTTTAAAAGGTTATGTATACCTGCAGTATTTTTGGCATTTTAACAAATAATAACATGTTCATGTTACATCAATACTTACTTCATTGTTTTTCCTTTACAAGTTCTTTTAAAAAAATTTCAACATCTTCCCTGGTTTTATTTCCTTCATCTCCATTAGTTACCAGTGCTGACTCTATTCTTTTTGTTGCCAATATTCCTCCAGAAAACTTAGAAGAGATGACCTATTTGTCTTTGAGTTTTTCTTCCAAGATGCTCCACCAAAGAATAGAAACTCCTTACAGAATGCATAAGCTTTAGGGGCATCTGGCTCTGTCTTTAACTTGACAAAAATAAAATAATAAAGTTATGTGTTTCCTTCACACATTTAAAAGCCAGAAATAGATTTAGACGTACATTTTTCAATCCGCGTGCCAACCTAACAAGCCGAGCGAAACAGGCTGCGGCGCGGAGGGCCGCCTCCGCGCGCCCCTGCCAAGCTCTTCCTCTCCACCCCTCCCCGCCCCCCCAGGGCCCAGCCTCCCGTAGCCCAGCCGCGAGCCCACCAGCTGCTCCCCTGGCAGCTGCACACTCGCCTCTGGGGCTGTTCCTGGGCGTCATTAAAATCAGAGCATCACGGCATGACTTTGGACTAGCTCCTTTGACACCACTGAATTTCTGCAGATTCTTTACTCTTCACACTTAGCCATCGGGAATGGACTGGGGGAGGCACTGGGCCCAGCTGACTGTCAGCTCTGACATCCTGGGCATGGTTGGTCAGTCTCCTCTGAAAGCAGAGGTCCAAAGATGTGTTCTAGGCCCCCAGGGAAATGGGCCTGATGGTGGGAGGCCCATCTGTTCACTACTTTTTCACCCTTCAAGGAAGGAAACCTCCCAGGCTTCTGAGAATTTAGAGCCCAACAGTGTAACGTGATTTTAACTAGCGATATATACGATGCACATTTTTCCTTAGAAAATATAAAATCAGTTCTGTAATGCCTGTAACTTCAGTCTCTGTTATCACACAAATTATTGAGTGAAGAGTATCCCCCTGGCCTGAGCTGGGCAGATCAGTCTTTCTCACTGGAGTCTGAAATTGAGACAAAAATGCTCATTTCAGTCTGTCCTGGTTTCTCCAACAGAAAAGATGAGAGATGGGGAGCTGTGGATCAGCAGTGCTTGGGGCTATGCGCCCTGAGAAAGTAAAAACACCTGCAGAAAAAGAGGAAAGAAATCTACAGAGAGAAAAGCAGAGAGGAGAAAGAGAGCATGCTTCCCTGCTTCCTGCAGGCTTCCTGACTCTTGGTTCTAGTCCCCCAGGAGACAGAGCTGCCTCCACCCTTGGCCTGAAGTTCGCTTCTCTTCTGTGCAACGTTAAAAAGTCTTTTCTAAAACATTGACTCCACAAGTTATATGACAACAAAGCACAATCGTAGTCCTTTTATCAAGTTCAATTATCCAAACTCTCAAGAACTTTAGAACACAGAAGTAATCCTACAATATATCCAAATAGTAAAATATATGTTTTCGGTCCAGAATGATACAGAGCATCACTTGCAGCTGCACATAACCCTGCCAACTATCCTTCCTCAAAAAGACAGTAATTCACCATATATACATATATATATATATATATATATATATATATATATATATATATATATATATATATATATTGGGCAGCTGCTATAGGCTCTATTCCAGGTCAAATACTGAAGGTTTAAAAACCATTAAGACACAGCCCCTGCCTCCTAGGAGCTCTCTATCTAGTGGAAGTTAAATAAGAAGAGTGTACCATATTTCCCTAATGTACACTGGTGAAAGGATTCAATCTCCTTTAACACTGCTCTCAATGAAAATCTCCGTGTTAAGAAATTATACTACTACTTTGCAGATTTTATTTGTTTCATATTTCAAGAAGCCAAGCACGAGCCTCAGCTACAAAAATCTCAACAATTTTTAAGGTTTGACAAACTAAAATTCTTTCAAAGGTGTTGGATGAGTGTTGCAGAGTTCTAGATGAGGAAGAAACAGTATCTTCCAAGATGCTTACATGTCCAGCCAGATGAAGCAGATTACACACGATTTAACTTCCCTCCTCTGGTTGTGTAGAACCACCAACTTTGATATGATCATGTTGAATTTTGAACCAGGCTATCTATGTTGACAGTACAGCAAAGTCCTTTTCGTCAAGGTAACAAACCTTATTTAGACACTGTCAGAGACCAGTTATAATATCAAGTCATTTTAAGAGATTAAAGTATAGAAATCTTTATATTAATATTTTTGCCACTTTTATATTTATTATGGGTCAAAGTTCATGCTGTATTTTTAAGTTAATTTTGTGTTTAGAATAGGACTCATAAAAGTAACATCTATCTGATTATAAATTAACACATATTTAATGCAGAATATTTGCATAACATAGACCAATATTTTCTGGCCTAACTCAGAAAGCCATTTTATTGCTATAGTCATATCTTTATTTTTTTATTTATTTATTTTTTTGCGGTACGTGGGCCTCTCACTGTTGTGGCCTCTCCCGTTGCGGAGCACAGGCTCCGGACGCGCAGGCTCAGCGGCCATGGCTCATGGGCCTAGCCGCTCTGCGGCATGTGGGATCTTCCCGGACCGGGGCACGAACCCGTGTCCCCTGCATCGGCAGGTGGCCTCTCAACCACTGCGCCACCAGGGAAGCCCCATATCTTTATTTTTATAATAAATTTCTTAGACTTTACTTGCCCTATCAGCAGAAAGTCTAACATAGACTCTCCTCAAACTGTCTAAAGACCTCAGGGGTTTAGTCCAAAGGACAAGTGTGAGTTGTGTTTCCAATGCCAGGTCTAGAGGGAAAGATCTAGGTCCTTTCATCAGTACATAGTCCATTCTGTGAAAATGCCTTTGCTGGTTTTGGCCCCTGCGCAGCTATGGTAGGGCCCTGACCTGTGGATCTGCAGTTACAGCTCTCTTCAAGTCCTTCACATACTCAGCAATAGTTACCATTTTCCCCTAATGCACAGCATTGGGCCAGGGTGGCTGGGTCCCAAGGAACTTCCAGCTTAGCCATGTGCTATGCTTCCTCCAAGAATGCCTAGGCTCTTATGTTTATGACAGGACACCTAAGTCTGCCCATTCCTAAAGATAATTTTATTTCAGGGCCTCATTACTGTTCTCCGTTAATGGGCTTTAGCCAGGCAATCCTGATAAATCTCAAAAAGAGCAAAACACAGTATTTGTCCCTGCCTTTCCAGATGGTCAGAGCTCCATATGCAAATTGTCCAGCTATTTCAACAAAAATCAATTTTGTGGTCACTGTAATATATGGTAATATATGGTCACTGTAGAATATGTTGACTATACAGAATATTACAAAGAAAAAAATTGAAATTACCCGTAATCTCAACCATAGGTAACCACTGCTAATGTTGTATAGAAGGATTCTTGTCCTGACTTAACTTATTAACACCCTCTGTGTCACTCTCCCATACCCACCCTTGACACGGAGTGAGCATGCCCTACACTTTACTTCTCTGTCCATTGTATTTCCTTTTCCTGGAATGCTTTCCTCACTGTTTTCACCTGCTGACATGTACTTCTTTCAAGGCCCAGATTGAATGCCACTTCTCAAAGGCATTTTGATCTCATGCTAGACTGACTGACTAGCCACAATCTGCACATCTCTAAAGGCACTTATATTATGCTCTGGTATTGTTCTTATTTTTTCAGTAGTCTCAACTCTCCAATTAAATTGCAACCTTGAGAGTAACTCTTGAGAGTAAGAATTTTCTTTCACTCAACTTTTCATCGTCCATATCAACTGGTGCAATGCCTTCCTTGTAAATAGTAGGTACTCAGCAAATATTTGTTGAAAAATATATGTATGTACCAGCAATAGAAGGATGACATATCAATTTAGTTAGCCCAGTCAAATACTTTAACTTTATTAAGATCAAAATGATATGTATTAAATGCCTATTACATGTAAGACACCAGATATTTACTATTTCAAAATTTTCTTAAATTTATTTTGAAAAAGTCCAGATGTGAAAAATTTAAAGAATAATATAATAAGTACTCATACATGTACCATCCATATTGAAAAATAAAACATTACTAATGTAATTAAAGCCCTGTGAACTCCATCTGAATACATTTTTTTTCCCTCTCCACCACCTTGAGCCAAATGCTGAACTTGGGGATTACTCTTTCCAAGCATTTATTTATACTTTAACCATGTTACACATATATTTACAATGTCTGTTTACTGAATTATTTATAAGTATTCAATTCTGAAAGACTTGTCCTCTGAAAACTATAAGACACTGATGAAAGAAATTGAAGAAGACAAAAACAAATGGAAAGATATACCATGCTTATGAATTAGAAGAATTAATATTGTTAAAATGACCATACTACCCAAGACAATCTACAGATTCAATGCAATCTCTACCAAAATACTCATGACATTTTTCACAGAGCTAGAACAAATAATTCTAAAATTTGTATTGGAACCGTAAAAGACCCAGAATAGCCAAAGCAATCTTGGGAAAGAAGAACAAAACTGGAGGTATCAAGCATCCTAAAACTATACTACAAAGCTATGGTAATCAAAACAGTATGGTACTGGCACAAAAACAGACACAGATCAATGGAACAGAATAGAGAGCCCAGAAATGAACCCACACTTATATGGTCAATTAATCTATGACAAAGGAGGCAAGAATATACAATGGGGAAGACAGCCTTTTTGATAAATGGTGCTGGGAAAACTGGACAGCTACATGCAAAAGGATCAAACTGTACTACTTTCTCACATCATATATAACAATAAATTCAAAATGGATTAAAGACTTAAATATAAGACCTGAAACCATAAAACTCCCAGAAGAAAATATAGGCAGTATGCTCTTTGACATCAGTCTTAGCAATATTTTTTGGATCTCCTTAGGCAAGGGAAATAAAACCAAAAATAAACAAATATGACCATATCAAATTAAAATGCTTTTGCACAGCAAAGGAAACCACCAACAAAACAAAAAGGCAGCCCACTGAATAGGACAAGATAATTGCAAACAATATATCCAGTAAGGGGATACTATGTAAAATAAATAGCTCATATAACTCAACATCAAAAAAACAAGCACCAGACTGGGCAAAGAATCTGAGTTGACATTTTTCCAAAGAAGACATACAGATGGCCAACAGTCACATGAAAAGATGCTCAACATCACTAATGATGAGGGAAATGCAAAAAACCACAATGAGATACTACCTCACACCTGTCAAAATGGCTATTATGAAAAAGGCAACAAATAACAAGCATTGATGAAGATGTGGAGAAAAGGGAACCCTTGTGTGCTGCTGGTGGGCTTGTAAACTGGTGCAGCCACTGTGGAACACAGTAAGGAGGTGCCTCAAAAAATTAAACATAGAACTACCACACAATCCAGCAACTCCACTGGGCATTTACCCAAAGAAAACAAAAATACTAATTCTATAAGAAATATACACACTAATGTTCATAGTGGCATTATTTAAAACAGTCAAGATATGGAAGCAACCTAAGTATCCATTGACAGTTGAATACATAAAGATGTGGTATATATATATAATGGAATACTACTTAGCCATAAAAAATGAAATCATTTGTGACAACATGGATGGATCTAGAGGGTATCATGCTAAGTGAAATGCGTCAGACAAAGATAAATACCATATGATCTCACTTTTACGTGTAATCTAAAAAACAAAACAAACAAAACAAAATGAAAACAGATTCATAGATACAGAGAACAAACAGGTTGTTGCCAGAAGGGAGAGGGGTGGGAATGGGCAATATAGGTGAAGGGGATTAAGCAGTAACAGCTTCTGGTTATAAAATAAATAAGTAACAGAGATGTAATATACAGCATAAGGAGTATGGTCAATAATACTGTAATAACTTCATATGAAGACAGATGGTTACTAGACTTATCAAGGTGATCATTTTGTAATGTACGCAAATGTCAAATCACTATGTAGTACATCTAAAACTACCATGATATTATATGTTAACTATATTTCAATTAACAAAGAATATTCAATTCTGCTTTAAAAAATAAGAGAAATGAATACATAGGGAGAAAAGTGAAACTAGAATTAAAGCAAATAGCTTATGAGACAGGCAAATTTTGTAAAATACGTAAGATAAGTCAGTAACTTTTTTTTTTTTAGTCAGTAACTTCTGAGACATGTTAGACATAGATAAAGTAGAGTATTTGAATAATGAACTATAATGAACATAATTAGAAATGGATGGAAAGACCAAGAAATACCTAATAGTCATGATACACTAGACATATATGAGGCCATGAATCATCAAATACTCATGACACACTGAAGATACAGGAGGCACACGAGGCATTCACTATTTACGAGCTCTTAGTTCGGCTGACCATTGGCTCCTCACGTCCTCTGCACAACTAATGCAAAATAAAATCCATAACTGCTCATCAGGCTAATTACAATACAGCTATCAGACAGATGCACTTGCTCCCAAACCTGCAGAGCAAGTGTGCATTTTGACACTAGGCACCTTCTATGTGTTGGGTCGCTTTGCTCAAATCTCAACTCTGGTCCTTGTTGGCATATCCTTATCGAGGAAGATAGGGACAGGGCTGAGGATTCAGGTTGTGTCATCTTCAATCACCCCAGCTCTTTCACCTTGCTTCCTGCTGTGTGTTTTCAATTGATTTAATAAACCATGAGATTTAAGCAACTCATTTTGGTCTGTAAGCCCTTCTGTTCTGTGATCTCTTGGATAGCTTGCCTGTTGTTATACTTAACAGGCTTCCGTAGCAGCAAGGCAATTTCCCACACAACAATAGTATTTACAATTTTTAACCTAGATATAAATGTCATCATATTGTACACATTTATCTGCCACTTGCTCTTTTTTTTTTTTTTAAAGAAGATGTTGGGGGTAGGAGTTAATTAATTAATTAATTAATTTTTGCTGTGTTAGGTCTTTGTTTCTATGCGAGGGCTTTCTCTAGTTGTGGCAAGCGGGGGCCACTCTTCATCGCAGTGTGCGGGCCTCTCACTATTGCGGCCTCTCTTGTTGTGGTGCACAGGCTCCAGATGGGCAGGCTTAGTAGTTGTGGCTCACGGGCCTAGTTGCTCCGCAGCACGTGGGATCCTCCCAGACCAGGGCTCGAACCCGTGTCCCCTTGCATTAGCAGGCAGATTCTCAACCACTGCGCCACCAGTGAAGCCCTGCCACTTGCTCTTTTATCCAACATCATATTTGTGAGATGCTCCCATGGAAGATATGTAGATCTATTTCATTTATTTTCACAGCTATATCCACTGTATGAATATATCACAATTTACTCATAAATTCTCCTATTGATATATCAACAGGTTGTTTCCAAGTTTTAAGTACTGCAACCAGTGATGCTGTGAATATTCTTGGGCATAGGTAAGAGAGTTTCTCTGAGAATATACCTGGGAGTGCAATTTCTGGGTCAAAGAGTATGCACACCTTTAACTCGACTAAATATTGCCAAATTGCTCTCCAAAGTGATTACATCAATTTATACGCATATGAATCCTTATGCTCTTAATCCTAGCCAACACTTTGTGTTGTCAGACTTAAACATTTTTGCTGATCTAATGAATGGACTGACAGACTCTGGTTACAAAGTAATAATTTTGGCAATTAAAAAACCTTGTGGCATTTCCTCAGTATTTCAGTCATGAGGAGAAAAATCTGTGCACATTTTGTGTCATATTTTTGGACTTTCCCATTCTCTGTTTAAGGCCAAGTAAAGTTTCCCCTTTCTTTTTCCAACTCTGTGAACACCAAAGGAAAAACGAAATTTGTCTTTTTTTTTCCCATAGGGATTATGGTTTGGAAGAATACCATGTTGGCTGCTTTATGTCACAACAATATCCCTCTGATTATAAAGGGGCACAAGAAAAAGAATTTAGCTGCATCCATGTAAATCACTTATCCTTAAGTACATGACATAACAGTGGTGGGTCAGTAGCTGAACAACTATCACTCATAGGCTAAGCACGCACTCATTTAAAAAATTCTAGAAAGTTGCTCCTTGCCCCAGATTATCTATCCCACGGGCTTGTTCCATGCCTTAAATTTGACTATCAGAAATTATTGTACTGGGGTCAAATTTTTTCATATTTAAGAAACCCCCAAAAGAAAACACATCTCAAAAAATACATTAGCACCTTGTTTGTCACATCTCTTTCGAAAGCAAAGAGGGAATGGGATATAGGACCTGCAAGTGCTATTGGGTATAAGATGGAAGCCATCCTCAACTTATTCCTCTCCCTAATCCAGCACATTCAGACAGGCAAATCGTTGTTCTTAATTTCTTGCTTAAACCTTTTGGGTGACTCCCCAACAGCCCTAGCAGTGTTCTCAAAGTGTGGTCTAGGGGTCCCTTTTGGCTTTAGATTCTCCAAGGTAATTGTTTAAAAAATGCAGATTCCTGAGTCCCAGCCCAGGCCTACACTCAGAATGTCTGAGTGTGAGGCCCTGGAATCTGTGTTTTGAACAAATTACCCAGTTTGATTAAAAAGAAAACTTTTTTACAATCGAGAAGTGTAACATGCATTAAGAAAAGTACTGAAATCATAAACATGCAGTTCAATAAATTCTTACAAAGTAAACAGCCATATAAGCACAGCCTAAAACAAGAAAGAGAGCCTTGCCAACACTTCAGAAGTCCTGATTGTTCCCCTTCCAATCACCTCCTTCTTCCCTAATTTTAACTACTATTCTGATGTCTAACACTACCAGTTTGATTCTTGTACTCACTGAAGATGAGGGCTATACCAGCAGGATAAAACCCACAACTGCTTAGAGTATCATATGAGGATGCTACATAATTTGTTCTTTGCAACCTCATCTTCTGCCTCTGGCCCCCTCACATTTCATTCTGAAGTCATTTGGAACCAGTTAGGTTTCATTTTACAATTATTGCCCTAACTCACTGCTCTTGCTTCATGCTGTTTCACTGCCTCTGTACTTGCTGGGGAGTGCCCGTACTTCCTGAGTCTTTCTATTAAATTCATCCTTCAAGACCTGTCCAACTGTCACTTTCTTGTAAGCCTCATGACTTTCACCCCTGTGCCCCATCCAAGGCAGAATCATCACCTTTTCCACTGTGTGACTAAGAACATCTTACAACGTGGAGCAACTATTCTTTCACATGTCTATTCCCCTTTCTAGACCAGGAATTAGGGCAGAGGCTTGTCTATTTATTTTTTAAATTCTCTTGAGTATAGTACAGTGTGTGTGTCCTTCAGTAGGTGTTTAGTTATTGCTCAAACAATCTCCAGGCATGCACATCTTTGGAAAAGTAGCACACTGCAACATTAACACCTCCAGGTATATCTGGATCAGATCATATTCTTCCTTCTCAGGAAACAAACCAAACTCAGACATCAGAAGAACACTGGGTGCCTGACAGGGGGGGTGAAAGCTAGTGAAGGAAGTAGGATGAAATCCAAAGTGATGTTGCCTAGATCTCTGTGCAGCCCTGCAGAGAAAGGAGCAACCACATTGCTCCTGGCAGCACTGGGGACCTGCCTCACCTGAGTCCCCCTTTCTTTCTCAGACAGGACACATAGCTGTCAGACTGCTGTGCTGAGTGGAAAGCCTAGACAATTCTTACTTCTTTATAACACCTTGTCCTGCCTCTAATGGCCGTCCCACTGTCCATCTGTTTCTGGATGTCCATTCTTGTTTGAAAAATGCCACCTTATAAGTAACCTGCCTATTTCTTGACCTTAGCATACAAGGAAGGTGGAGCGTTCAGTTCTTCAAAACTCCTACTCCTCTATAGTATGTGTGAGTAGGAGTGGAGGGCGACAACCAGGCACACAGAGGGGCCTTGTGCAACTACCCTGGTGCTCAGAGGATCTGGATCGTAAGCATCTGGGCAGCCTGCCACGGGAACCTTGTCAGCAATGTAAATAGTCCTTACGCAAATGAACCTCGACTGTTAGGCAAGCTGAGAGGTTGGAAGAACAGGACTGAGAAGAATGACTCAAAATTTATATAATCCAGAAAAGATACTGTAAGACAAATTTAAAATCTATCAGAAAGTAGTCTGAAAGAGAGCCGCTGCTGGTAGTTTGATTCTGGGATGCGGATAGGAGTGGCTTTGAGTCTGGAGCTGACCAAGGCCAGCATGGAGCCAACACTCTTGGGAGATGGTTCTGTTTGTGAAATGAAGGAAGAGCAGAGCCCTGCAAAGGGCAGTCTTGGAGATAGAGAGTGGGCTCCTCTGTCCTCCCCTAAAGAACCACGCAGGCTGCAGAAGGGTCTCAGCAGTACTGGACCTGGTGGGCCAGCACTGCATCTGGTGGGCCCAAGTTTACTGCGGCAAAACAGGGGCAGTGAGAAACAGTGACACCAGGGGCTGCCCAGAAGCCAATTCTGTCACTGTTTGCCTGTGGAAGCCCAATGAAAGAATTACAAAAGCCCAGGGACTGCATACGTCCCTGGAGTAGGGGCACCTTCAAGAAGATACAAGTTTATACCTGCCTGAATGATTAATCAGAAAAATAAAAGAAGGATGACTATATTTGTAACATTATATATATATATACAGATATATATAATGATATATACACACATATAATGATATATATATACACATATATAATGATATATATATATACACACACACATATATTCACATCTCACACATGGTAGGCTCACAACACACAGAGTTATACAGGACTAATAACGTACGAAGGGCTCCATACATACATATTTGTTGGATAAGTTCCTGATTTTTGTTGCTGTCTTCAAATAGATAAACATACAACTTTGTTTTCATTTTTATTTCATTGTAAACTGCTTTTGAAGCAGGATCTTTCTTTAAAATAACATTTAAAATTCCCCCGATTTTTAAAGTAATGCATGTTTGTTGTTAAAGTTTTGAAAACTAAAAGAAGCAAAAAAAATTATAATACCATCATCTAGAGATAACTACTGCTAACATTTGGTAAATTTCCTTTCATATTTAGGTAGAGTGATTATAGTTTGTTCTGCTCTGTCCTATTTTGACCACTATTATTGTATCATGAGCATTTCCCAATGTTATTAAATGTATTCCGTTATATCGATGTGCTATAACTTAACCAATTCATCATCTCGGATGTTTTGCTTTTTCAATTTTGTAAATAATGTTGTAATAAATATCTTCCTCTTAATGTTTATAAACTTAGAATAACCTAGAAGTGAATCTGTTGGATCAAATTGTATGAACACTTTTTGGGCTTCCCTGGTGGTGCAGTGGTTGAGAGTCCGCCTACCGATGCAGGAGATACAGGTTCGTGCCCCGGTCCGGTCCGGGAAGATCCCACATGCCGCGGAGTGGCTGGGCCCATGAGCCATGGCCGCTGAGCCTGCGCGTCCGGAGCCTGTGCTCCGCAATGGGAGAGGCCACAACAGTGAGAGGCCCGCGTACCGAAAAAAAAAAAAAAAAAATTGTATGAACACTTTTGAAACTCCTGGCTCAATTTGCCAAATTACCCTTCTAAAGGTTATTTACCCTTTGACCAGCAATTTGCATAAGAGCCCCGACACCAGATTTGGAAAATTTTATTTGAGGAATATATTTGTAGTTGGAAAAAACTCTCTTTCTGTCACGACTGTTGTTACGGTAGAAAGAGAAAAAAAAAATGCAGCAATAGTTTCTATTATTAAGAAATCAAGGTCCTTAAAATTTTTGACTACCATATATTATTGCCAATCCTGGGCAGGCTGATGAATCACGATGTGTAAATCTGGGTAAGCACAACAATCTAATCCAAACCGTAACTTGGCAATTATATGTGAACAGAACCATGTTTGATTTACTTTTATCTCAATAGTTCTAAGTCTCTTATTGTACAATACATGCATTGTCCTTTCCAAGTGTCTGCTCCTAGAAGGCAGTGTTGAGTACTTTGTTGTGACAATTAGCCCAATCATTAATATTAACACACTCAATTTCTTCATATGTGAACCATAGTGTGGTGAAAGCACTTGGTGCAGAGGGTGTTTTTTGAACCCATTCTGCTTTTCTTTCCTTTTCCTGATACACACTTGTATCTGATACATTCACCACCTCTTCCAATCCAACTTAAAGATAATATACAGGCTCTCTGCAAGTGAAGAGAGCAGGATGCCCGCTGTTTCTCTGTCCCTTCTTCCTGCACATCTATCCCCAATACTCCATTCCATCACTGCCATCTGTCCCAGGTCAAGAGCACACTTTTGTGGCGAGCTTAGAGGAATTTATGTTGGGATGATCTCTGTCTCTTCTTTTTTCTCCTTCAGGAGAGCCATGGACTCAGGTACTTTTTCTTTGGTTTTTCACTTCTTCCAGAAGAGTTATGACCACTTTAGTCAGCTTCTCACAAATGCAGTTATCTTCTTTTTGTCTCTTCATCTCTTCCCTCTTTCTTCCAACTCTTGCCCATTTACTTCAAGAAAGGTTCTCTTCCTTCACATGCTCTTTTCTTACTCCTTTTCTCACATCTTGGTTAACAAGTCATAAACCTTTGTTAAGGAAACAAACAAAATCTTCCATCCACTCTCATGTGGAATGCTTAAAAGGGGGACTTGAGCTGGTGGGTCCTCTGCCGGCAGAGTGTAGATATGAAGAAAAAGACAAGCACAGAGACAAGGTGGGAGAGTGAGCACAGACTTACTGTCAATCCAGCAAATTGGGTGGAGAAAAGCAAAAGCTAAACATGGGATTGTGAGGAATAAGAAAGAAAGCCAAGAATGAAGTGTGCAAATGGAAGACGGTTTAGATAGATTCCAGAGGCTGAGCAGAGTATTTTTTTTTTAACCTACTCTCCACTGTGCCTTGTGTAGTTAGCTGAGAATCATTAATGGCCAGTGCCTTAGTCCACTCAGGCTGCTATAACAAAAAGTACCATATGGGGCTTCACTGGTGGCACAGTGGTTAGGAATCCACCTGCTAAATGTAGGGGACACAGGTTCGATCCCTGGTCCGGGAAGATGCCACATGCTGCAGAGCAACTAAGTCCGTGTGCCACAACTACTGAGCCTGTGCTCTAGAGCCCATGAGCCACAACTACTGAGCCCACGTGCCACAACTACTGAAGCCTGCACGCCTAGAGCCCGTGCGGTGGCAACAAGAAAAGCCACCCCAATGAGAAGCCCGCGCACTGCAACTAGAGAAAGCCTGCGCGCAGCAGCAAAGACCCAATGCAGCCAAAAATAACTAAATAAATTTATTTTTAAAAAAAGTACCATACAGCTGATGGCTTAAGCAACAAACATTTACTTCTCACAGTCTGGAATCTGGAAGTCTGGGATCAAGGCACCGGAAGATGATTCTGTATCTGGTGAGGGGCCACTTCCTGGTTTATAGATGGCTGTCTTCTTGCTATGTCCTCACATATCAGAATGGTCAAAAGAGCTCTGTGGGGTCTCGCTTATAAGAACACTAATCCCATTAATGAGGGCTTCGACCTCATGACCTAATTGTCTCCCAACAGCTCACTTCTAATAGCATCACATTGGAGGTTTGCATTTCAATATATGAATTTGGTGGGGACACAGACATTCAGTTTGTAACAGCCAGGAATGAGTGGACAGTAGTTAGTGTTGTTGAGGCCTGAAATAGTGTCATGGAGTAGTTAACTATACAGGTCCTGCACAGTGAATGCCAGAAAAATGGGAAAAGGTGGGAAGAAAAGAGAAAGAGTAGCTGAGTTGTAACCACTGCTGCCAGAGAGGATAGAGGAGGAAGAAAAACAAGGCATTATCCCTAAAAAATGTCCAGAAATTCTCTTTAGATAGTCTTTTCAAAAGTTTCCATTTACATTCTCTTCTGTCTTGAAGACAAACTTTTATTTTTTTAATTAATTATTTTTTAACCATTTAACATTATTTATTTTTCTCTCAAATTCCAAGAATCTTTATTTGAAAAATGAGAGGATTATTGTCCCTGAATGCCAGTTTTTTAAGAAATTTTTATTTTATATTGGAGCAGTTATTGAAACCAGAATTACTCTTCATTCAACTAAATGTTTGGCTGTATTTACTGCCTAATACTATATTAGTATTTTTCTTCTCTTTATATCAGGAAGGTATAGTATAAATGTCCTTATCTGTAGAAGTCAATTGGATTAGATGATTCCTAAGATCCTACCTAGCTCCCCACTAAGTCTGTAATTGTGTATTTTCACTTGCATTTTATAAGGATTTATAGTCCATCTTGGGAATATAACAATTTCCTTTCTTTTCCCACCAGGGATTGCAATACAAGTTCCAAATAACCAACTTACTGGAAGCTAGATTAGTTGTATGCTGAATTTCTGAAAATTATTTGAAAATACTTTGAATATACGAAGGAGGTTGAATTAGGTGAACTTCACAATCCTTTACCTCTTAAAATTCTATGGTGTCAAGAGAGTGGCATGGACTTATATATACTACCAAATGTAAAACAGATAGCTAGTGGGAAGCAGCCGCATAGCACAGGGAGATCAGCTTGGTGCTTTGTGTCCACCTAGAGGGATGGGATAGGGAGGGTGGCAGGGAGATGCAAGAGGGAGGGGATATGGGGATGTATGTGTACGTATAGCTGATTCACTTTGTTACACAGCAGAAACTAACATACCATTGTACAGCAATTATACTCCAATAAAGATGTTAAAAAAAATTCTATAGTGTCTTGTAATAAAATGCAATGTATGAAGATTTGTTTATTTTTTTAGAAGAGCAAATGTTTTTAAAGTCACGGCTCTTGGAATGATCAGTTATATATATTCCTATTAGCATACCTTTAAGAAACTTGTTTATAATCTCCCTATATTTTAAAATAGTCAAATCTCTATACACTAAAAAATCTATTTAATCTACATATACATCCAAAACTTTAAATTTCATATTGTAAAATAAGTGAAATTTAAATTATATTTCTGATATTATGAATATTACACAGGACTCAGTTAACTCTAGGACCACCACCACATAGAGTGGAAAATTCGTTAAGTATGGAATTGTTCTAAGGCAACAGAAGAACAACAGGATAGAATTATGCTATATCTTAGATCTTGTAGGTTACAAGCCATAGTGTTATTCCTTCTCTACTCTAAGAATATTTAAAATCATTTGTTCTTTTGTTTTGAATCACTGAAGCATTTTAAAGAAATCTTTCTAAAAGTAATAAACTAATGCTCTTTCAGGGAAACTTTCACTCTAATGTCAGAACCACTATCAACTTTCTACATTTTTTTTTTTTTTTTTTTTTTTTTGCGGTACAGCCATGCTCATGGGCCCAGCTGCTCCGCATCATGTGGTATCTTCCCGGGCCGGGGCACGAACCCGTGTCCCCTGCATCGGCAGGCGGACTCTCAACAACTGCGCCACCAGGGAAGCCCTACATTTTTTTTTTTATTAAAAACTTTATTTTTAGTTTCACAATGTGGAAATTTTTTTTTTGTCCAAAAACCCCTTATTTTTGCAAATGCACTAATCACCGAAGTATTTTTAATAATTATTTTTTTAAAGAATTTTACTGAATTTTAAGAATTTACTGAATTCAAGGGAAGTGTAAGACATACTTACAGGATAGAATGGAATATACAATAATCAGAAACCATAACTGTTACCTTACAGGATGGAATGCTGTTCCTTAACAAACCACCAGGGCCTGGGAATGGCAGAAGACTGTGTGTGTGTTGCAGAGGAGGTGGTGTTCAGGGGTAGCACTGGCTATGAAAGTAAGTGGTAAGGAGGTAAATAAGAATCAATGTTTCTTTATCTGAGCTGTCTCAGATACGGGTGAATGCCTCCATTCTCTTTTTGAGCAGCCATATTAACTACACTGTTGTCATACAGACATACAGAATTAGATACTAAAAGCTTAAAATTTTATCTTTCCTTCATTTTCCTTCCTCCCATTTCCCCCAGTACCATGGGTGTTTAAGGCAATGCAAAGTGGGCCAAAAATGCCATTCTTAATGTGGGAAAAATATACTACCTAAATGTGCTCAGAAAACAAACAAGGAGAGATTTCAGTGCTTAACTGTAGAAATAACCAGTTACAAGTCAGAAAAAAAACTATCTGCCCTGACACATTTCCTTTTCAGCATTATGTTCAGTGCTGGTCAGACAGATACAAGTTTGGGAAGAGGATTTAATGTCATTTCTTCCAACTCTGGAAACAATTTTACTGGGAGGCTCAAAAGTCCAGGTAAGACTACTCATTTCATGACTTATGAATCACTGATTGTACATCTTTATGGAAGAAAATTATCTTTCTCTAGCTGTTCAGAACAAACAATGTTTGCAAAACATCAGGATTCCAGAGAGGAACTGGAAGAAAATAATTCTGCAGATTTCATTTGTTCATTTGAAAATCTGTTAACCTATATCTTTCCAAAAAAGCTGTCTTTATTTTATTACAACCGAAGTTAACTTTCTCTTTAGCAGAATAGGGTCCACAGCTGCAAAACCGAGACAATTAGGCTAAGATACGCTTCCAGTAGTGATTCTTCCGCTGAAAAAAAATTCAAGGAAGTAAGCATGCTTATTCATATGAAAATCAACACAACTATTCCAGACAGAACCTTTCACTAATACTGGAGAAAGAAGTTTAATTATATATATTCCATTGTGGCATTACTCATTCCTATAACATGTTTTTGCAAAAAGAAAAAGAAAGATTCAGTACTTTAATAAGGTTTTTTTTCTTTCAATGTTATCATCCCCATCCATTGCTGCAACATAAAGATGCGGTATGAAGAATTTCCCATCTCAAAGAATGCTTTGTATCCCCATCAGCAAAGTAGGCACACTCTGGGAGGCCAGCCAGGATGTGGGACTGGCCTCCTATAAAGCTGTTTGTATATGTACGTTTAAACGGAATTTTACCTGTATTTGCAGTAGTTTTAGATTTACTAGATGCTCTCTACACTTCAAGAACACAATGCTAAAATTCGAGGAATTCTTCCCTTTTCCCGTTTTTGCAAAGAAAGGAAAAATAGACCCTAAAACAAATTTCCAAATTTTTTGGCAATCGTTTAAGTACATTTTTGGAGGTGTTTTAATACTTTCTTTGGTTAGAAAAAGTTCATGCAAACCAAACTCAAAAATTCTACAGCGTGCCTTGGGAACTCTATTCGAACACACGCCAGGACTGTTCTAGCGCTGTCGGATTTTTACACCGTGGAAATAGAAAATATTAGCCAGTAAAGTAACAAGCAGGTTTTCCGGAGGGTTGAGAAGGTTGGAATTAAGTTACCCAGCAAACAAGACGGTTGTCAACGCCTCACTTCGGGTTTGTGGGTTCCCACTCCTCCCCTCCTCCCTACGCCAGGACGGTGGTGGGCAAGGGGCAAGATGGGCGGGGCTGAGATGCTCTGGAACTGCCAGTTTTCCTCCCAGCGCCGCGCACCTGCCACCCCCACTCCCTGCGGTCGCAGCCCACTTCCCGCAGGATGCCTGGGCCGGCCGGGAGGGGCGCACCTGGCCCACCAGCCTCAAGCCGGCTCGGGCGGGAGCAGAGGCGAGACGGGCGCCCAGATTAGTGGGCTGAGCGTGCTATTTTTTTTTTAAATCAGCCTCCCGGGGGATGTTGGATTTGGCGGGGCGTGCTCTTTGAAACACTATATTGGGAACCTCACACATTTAAAAAAAAATTTTTTTTTTAAATTGCAAACCTTCCCAGTTCCCTCGGCAGCTGGAGAGCAGGCCCGAGGCGACGTCCCCTCCCTCCCTCCCGCCACCCCCGTTTTCCTCCTTCCCGCCCCCTCCCCCCGCCGGGAGCAGGATTCGCGGGAGCCGCCCCCTCCCGGGCGCCCACTTGGTTCCTCCCAGCTGCCGAGTGAATGGGCCGCCCTCCGGGTTCCGCGGAGGGGGCGGCGGGAAGAGGCCGAGGCCGAGGCCGAGCCCGGGCCCCGGCGGCCACCGCCCCCGCCCCCGCCCAGCGGCTGCCCACGCCGGGATCTGCGTCACTCGGCCGCGCGTGGGCGGGAGCCAGAGCGGCGAATGTACCAAGAGCGGAATCTCCCAATGTGACAGCGGGCGGGGTGGGGGGGTAGAGGCGGCGAAGGCGGGCGGGGGAGGGGGAGGGGACGGGCAGCGCGCGCGGGGAGGGAAGGGAGGCGGGGAGCAGGGGGGAGGACGCGGCGGGGGAGGTGCCGCCGCCGCCCGCGCCGGGAGGAGCCGCCGCCACCGCCACCGCGGCCGAGCGAGCGCCGTCGGGGCTGGCGGGCGGGAAGGAGTGGCGGGCCCTAGCTGGGGGTGGGGGGAGCAGGGAGAGAGCGCCCACCACCTTTCCTTCCCCCATCGATGGGAGCGGGGGCGTCCCGGCCGCAGCAGCCGAATGAGAGAGAGCCGGGGGCCGTCACTTCGGAGTTGCTAAGGCGTCCTGGGGGAGAGCGCGCCAAGACTGCTGCAGCCGCTGGCCTAGTACGTACCAACTGGCTGTCCGCCAACTGCGGGATGCGTTCAAGCTCGTGCGACCACGGGCGAACTTGGAGCGGCGGAGTCTCCGGGCCGCGCCGGCACCTGGGGAGGCGGGCGTCCAGGGCAGCTGGCCCCGCGCGGCCGCCGCCGGAAGGAGAGGGCGGCATCGGGCTCGTGTGGGCGATTCCCGGAGAAATTCGGTGCGCAGGGGCAGCGAGAAGAGGGCGAGCGAGTCAGCGGGGCCGACCTGTGCATTCTCCTCCCAGAAAGCCGGGGGCGCAGCGTCCATTCTCCTGACCTGGCTGGGGCCGTCGCGCGGGACGCGGAGCGCGGAGCGGTGGTGGGTTGCGTGGTCTGTGGTGCGCGGTGGGTGCGCGCGCCGGCCCCAGAGTTTTGCAGCCACCTTCCGCAGGGGCAGAATCTTTTTGTTGGTTTGTTTACTTTGTAAGAGTGTTGCACTTAGAGCCTTAATTTTCGTCCTGGGTATCCTCTCCTTTGGAATGTAGTTTTCTTTTGGAAAGCGGAAGGAGAGTTTTGTTTGGAAGTGGCTTACAGAAACTTGGCACTGAGGTGCGATGGAAGCGAGAGACTCGTGCTCGTTAAGGCCGAGTGTGGGATTTGCAAACACATGTGGCACATACAAGCTTTGGATGCAGTAGTCTGTGACCTTATTCATGGAGAAACGTTGCAAGTGCAATCAAATGCTTATGGGCTGCATTGTCAGGGTTCACAAGGCGCAAGATATGAAACGACACTTCGAGTGAGCCTAATTGTTGTAAGATCTTGGGGGAAAGGATAATTGAATTGGAATATATTTGCATTTATAGGTTCCGCAGACCACGTTTTGCAGCAGGTGATCAGGAGGAATCCTTGACTTGCATATACTTAATTCCTCACTACGTGAGATCCGGGAGGCATGGAAAATTTGGGGGTAGATGTCAATTTAAAATTTCCTTCCGAAAGAGTTGATTTGGAGTAACCTGTCACTACCAATTGGTTTGCCAGTGACGTGTCTGCAAACTTAAGGAGTGCAAAGATCAGAGCTGAGAGGGAGATACTCGGATCTTGTTTAAAAATATTTTGGCAGTTTTAATAGATAATATTAGATTGCATAGGAACTGAATTTTAAAAAGATTAGTCACGTAGGAAATGCTAGGCTGTTTTGTTAGAGAAGTGCGCACGCAATGAAATACCTTCTTAGATTTTCACTTTTTTGAAAAATTTCCCCTCTAAAACATAACAGATTATGACACGTCCTGATTTATGTGTGGGTTTTAAGAAGGAATATTGGGAGAAAGGATGCAGAGGATTTACTTTCTCTATTTCGGGTGGGGACTGATATTTTCCAGAAGACCTAAAAAGCTGCCTCTAGTCTAGTCTAAGTGCCAGTAAAAGTGGCTTAGATTCAGGGGATATCCTTTTTTCCTCCATTTTCCAGCATTTGAAACATTTAGTATTTTCGTTAAGTTTTAAAAATTATGTTGTCCTTATAGGTATTACCTTGCATGTAAGTGTTCTCTTGAGAGTTTATAGATGTCTGGCAAGGTCAGCTTTCTTTATTCCTGTTTGACTATTAGTTATTGGAAAATCAAGTCTTGAAAGAAAATGTTAAGGAACCATTGGAAGCTTTCTTGTTTTAATTTTACTATTTTTAACATCTTGCACAAAAGTTAATATGCCATCCTGGTGTTGGAAAAATTTCGTTTTCCTTGGCTCTGGTGATTTCCTATTATATGTGAATAAATCAATAATAATAATAAAAACATGGAGGCAGTGTAGATTTTTATTTCATTCTTCCTGCTAATTGTGGATGTAATGAACATGACAGAAATCCTTAGGAATACTATAGCTGATACAAGGAAATTTAGTGAGCTTATATAGCTAATAAATAATTTGATATATCTGGTGAATACATCTTGTCTTGTTTCAGAATTATTAATAAAATTGAATAATCTCAGCTAAATTAATTAAAAAATTTTCTTTTTTGATGACTAGTAAATATCCATTGCCCTGTAGAAAAGTTAATATATTTTCATTCTCCTTGTTGCTATTTGGAGAATCAGTTAAAGTATTAGATATTTTCTTTTAATCACATATTAAGAGCATATTGATTTCTTATTAAAGATTTTGGGTGTTTGTACCGTGGCTGCTTTGAAAGAAATTATAATGTATGACAAAGTGGGGGAGACCTTTGAAGAATTTATTGCATGAACTTTAAAAATTTAAAGTAAAAGATGGTTGCATGGAAACAGAAGTATGTCAGGTTTTTGTATCTGTTGATCTAGACTCTGTCCTAAGACTTGGGGTTCATCTATTCCATTATGGTAAGTCAGGTTGTTTTTGTTGGTGCTACTCATGTGCATTATTGGAAATAAAAGCTTTGTACAATTTACCTTTAAGTGTGAAGCTGTATTCTGGATACCACAGAAGCATGATATATTTTATGTTACTTTCATGGAAATGACCATTTTTTAATATGTTTTGAACAGGTTAAGATCTTGCTTGTATAATCATCTTGTGTATGCATATTTCATGTGGAGTTTATTAAAAATAATAAGGAATAAATAATGCCCACTTAAGCATAATACAAGGTTCCTAGCCCCTTTGCTTTGGATTTAGTTTTATTTTAACTGCTTCGTTCATTCTTTTTAGTAGAATGAAAAACAGTACAGTTTTTATATTAAATGCAAATTTCCTTTTTGATCTGACATTTTCAAAAACTAGTGCAGTAGTAGAATATACTCCCTTAAACTTAACAATGGAACAAGTGGGAAATTAGAGAAGTTGATTTTGGGGGAAAAAGTAGCAATCCTCGTCAGAATTCTCACAGCTAAAACATACCATTAAGCTTGCAAATAGTTTTGTCATTTCTCAATACATTGTATTTAGAGAGTTGCACCTTAACTTGTACAGTATGTTAATTTAATAATTTTTAAAGATAAATTTCTGGGAAAAAAATGAAAAAATTTATATGTACTGTGTGCATACTACATGCTCAAATGGCACTTAATGTATGTTGAATAACTTGACTGTTAGTTGATTGAAGAATTTCCAGCCATATTATATGAAATACTAGTGTTTACCTGTTGGTATCACAGCTAAGTTATTGTTTAATTGCAAAATAAATCTGATTTTTTTCTAACTTTGATAAATTTAGGGTTATACACTGAAACTTTAATTAAAATTTTGAGGTCTATAAGAAATTTTTTCCAGCTTCATTCAGAATTCAGAAAAAATCAGTAGGAGAGAACATTTTAAGTTTCCTAAATTACTGTTAATTCATTAGAAGCTATATGTTTAATTCATAGCTATTACAGTAATAAGATCCAAAAATATCTTGACTTAGGATATATCCCTGCATGCTTATTAATAAATATGCCTAGTTAAATTGTTTGGTACTTAAAACACATACACAGGAGTGAGGACCTGGGTCGACCTGCTATCTTAAATAACCCATCATGTAACTAAACTACATTTAAGTATTTTAGGTTGAGTTCTAGGACTGGGACAAAAATGAGAAGAATTCATTTCCTAGGCTTAAGGCTTATCCTTCCCTAAGCCAAATTCTGGCTTGTCATAAACCTTTCCAGTCTCAACCTGTAGTGTACCCATTGTACCCTTTCCCCAGGCTCCTATACCTTCAGGCTACGTTCTCCCAACCTTGGCAATACTTCCGAGGCTTTAAACGCGGTCACTCGCCTCAGATTTCCTATCTCCTTCCTTGCCGTTTCCCATCTCTAGCTTTCATTCCCTTAGCGTGTACTGAATCTCATCTAGGTGTTAGAGGAAAACAGTCTGGTGGAACTAATTCACCTTAATCTGTAAGTGACTCGTGAGCTAATGCTTCCCAAGTTTTTTCACATTTTTTTAGAAGTCTGTTAAGAGCTTGCTGTTAACTTAGATCATTTTAAAGTAAAAATTTCAGGCTGTGTTGGGAGGCAGGAATTTACAATCCTCTGCATAAATAAGTCAGATTTTACTAGGATTTTTCCCTTGGTTTCTCCCCACTCCTGGCAGAGTCTCTCTTCTTTGGAATGCCATGGACTTCATAAAAGTGTGTGTATTCATATATATTTCCTGCATCACGAAGAGGAAGATTCAAGTGTAGTGTTCATGAATGCATTTGAGTCTAATGATCATTTATAGGATTGATGTTTATTAGGGGATAACATTTTAATTCGTTGAAACCAAGAGGAAAGAGACCTGGGATCTCTCGTGCCTGAAATTGACTTAAAAGGCTGCTTTTGGGGCTGGGCTAACATGATGTCTGTTGTCGCTGCAACCACGTGTGTTCCTGTAAAGGGAGAGCATCCGGCCATCTTATGGGAATCCACCACACAGGCTATAAAAAAGGGGAAGTATTGAGGATGAGAGAATGAAAAAGATTGTAGGTAAAGTAGCAGGATGTGCTTTTGTTAGATTGGACCCTAATTTACACAGAGGTTATTCCTTTTGGAATATAAAAGGAGGCTGCTGATCAGATTCTGACTCAAATGTTGGGTTTCATTCAACAGAAGCCTTTATAGAGATGTTGTTCTACCTTGAACGCTTTGCTGGGAGTAGAGGGGGATAAAAGATGAATGAGAACTAGTCCCTACCATCAAGGAGCCTGTAGCCTAAGGTAACCTGTTCTACAGGACCATGGCAGTCTGCTTCTCTGTTCCATGGCTCCTTATGTATTGAAGATAACATTTGGCATAGCATTTATCAGAGTGGTTAAGTGTGTGTTTACTCGTCTGTATCCTGATTCTTAACAGTTTCTCTGTGAAGAACCATTTGAGGAAAGTCCAGTGTTTGGCATGAGCATAGGGGCAGGTTAAGGACCACAGAGGAGGCTGGACAGGTCTGGGATGCCTATATGAGTAGTTTGGATTTTTTTCTCCATGAAGTGGGGAGATTTGCATAGGTGAGTAAAGAGCCACACCTGTACTTTAGGAAGATAAAGTTGGCATTGCAGTATGGGAAGTATTGAAGGTGAGGTAGCTGTTTTCAAAGTTGGGGCAAGAAGCAAGGGGAAAATTAGAATTAGGTGCTTTTGAGGCAGAGAAAGAAAAAGGGTGGTGATGTGGCCTAAGGACATGTAGATTGGAGGAAGGAAGAGGAAAACAGAAACATGAACGGATAAAGAAAATATGGTATATACATGCAATGGAATATTACTCAGCCATAAAAAAGAATGAAATTCTGCTATTTGCAACAACATGGATGGAATTGGAGGGTATTTTGCTAAGTGAAATAAGTCAGAGAAAGACACTGATTAATATCACTTATATGTGGAATCTTAAAAATAAAACTAGTGAATATGACAAAAAACAAACAGACTCACAGATATAGAACAAACAAGTAATTACCAGTGGGGAAGGGGAAGGGGATTAAGAGGTACAAACTACTATGTATAAAATAAATAAGCTACAAGGATATATTGTACAGCACAGGAAATATAGCCAATATTTTATAATGACTATAAATGGAATATGACCTTTAAAAATTGTGAATCATTATGTTGTACACCTGAAACTTATATAATATTGTACATCAACTATACCTCAATAAAATTAGAAAAAAAAAGGAATCTCTACTTTTATTAATCCAGGAAACTGGAAGAGTAGTGGTGCAACTAAAAGAAATGAGAGTTGGGAAGAGTAGATTTGGGAATCTGGAAGAAGGGAGGAAAATGAGATAACACACTTGCTTTTGGACTTACCAAATTTGAGATGTTTGACAATCTCCACATGGTAGTTGAAATGCTGAATTATCAGAAAAAGTTTGGGTTCTCAAACTTTTCGGGTATGAAGATCACTTTTTAAACTAAAAAAAAAAACAAGTACTCATTAATTTTGCTTAGTGTTTGTTGATATAATGGCAACAACTGTGAATTCAGTTACACTTTTAAATGAGTTTGTATTAAATCGCAAAGTATTTATTTACTTTTATTTGCAAAGTAGATGCCTATGTGTGAGACAGTGCTTGGTGTATGTTTGGATTTGAGAACACTTTGCAGGAACTCCACGAACCACTGGTCCAAGCTACAGATAGCAGTTTGGAGGTCAGTCTGCTATAGGTGATATTGAAGCCTGGGAGTGGACGAGATCATCATGGGAGAATATGGAAAGACAGTAGAAATGGGATCTAATATAAAACGTTGGAAAATTCCTGCACTTACAATAGAGTAAGGGAAGGCAACATAATATAGCAAAAAGTCAGGTGAAGAGTGTTTCAAGGAGTGATGTCAAGCTGCAGAGAGGTTAAAGAGAAAAGCTGGTGATCACTCAGGAGTTCCTCGAGAGTTTTGATCGAGGAGTCAGGACAGAAGGCAGGCTGAAGCTTCTTGGAACAGATTGAGGCAGGTTTGAAGGAATAGTTCTTCTTTTCCCTTGTGACCATTAAAGACTCTGCCTTACTCTAAATCCCCACGTCCCAGCTTGGAGAAAGTCAGAGAAGTTTTGTTTCCCATATTCATATTAAGTGCTGTGTTGTGGTTCGAGGACAAAGCTGGAGTTGACCAGTCAAGTTTTCTGAGCCAAACCAGCTCCTTATTTCACTTAGCATAGTTTAAATCTGGCAGATGACTGATCCTACCCCATAAGGAGCCAAAGTGAGTTTGTTTTTAAAAGCTTCGGGAACAAATCATTACCATTTAAAATAGATCATTGAATAACAAACAACAACAAATGGCCTTAAATGAGTCCATTGTTTAATTCCTCTTCCTCTGGAGCTGACCAGGCTGAGGAACATTTAAGCTGGTGCAAGTGGAGGTTTGCTGTATATAGGCCCTTGGTTTAGCTTTTGAGTGAAGTTAAAAAATGGGTAACCGGTTTCTCTTAATTGTGGAATTTATGAAAAGGTCACACTCAGCATGATTGTTCCAGCATCTCTTGAACAGGCGAGGTAACTGGAGTTTGCAGCTGAGTAGATTTACTCTACTCGCAGCTTCCTATATTATATAGCATTGTGTTAGGATCCTTTCATGTTTACTTTAGATTGGAGAGATGAAGTTTTCTTTTGATTTATTTGACCTGCATGTCGAAACACGAATAGATACAGGGTTTGTAAAAACAGAAAATCTCATAAAAATTTTCTTTTAAATCAAATCAAGTTAATGTATGAAGTGGTGGTTGTTTAAATTATCCCAACAGGCTTTGTAGGAAACTGAAACATTCTCTTAAAGCAAAAAGCTTAGGGAGAAAACTCCTTTCCCAGCAGTAAGTGTGGGCCTTTAGAAAGCCTCCTGGGAGTCTAAATAGTTCACTTATTTATCTTTCATCTGGTGTCTTGACTTTGGAAATGTACACTGGGTCCTATCAGTCCTTATGGGGATATTATAATCATAACTACTTTCTTACCGGAACATAAGGGATTTCTCTTAGGAACTAGTGGGTTTCCTTTCTTTCTGGGTAAAGATGAGAAAGGATAAAAGTTGAAAATTAATATTTTCTAAAATCTTTGGCTTATCTCAGAAGAATAAAACCTAAGTTTGGGTTTTAGTTCTCCTTTAGTTTCTCTTTTACATTTGTCCATCATATATTCTTTGTTCTCTTGTTGCTCATAAAAAGATTCAAGAAATCTGTTCTAGATTTTCTCATGTAATTTTTACTTTATTTCATAATTTGGGGGAGTATTTATGGTGAGATAATTGATGACACCATAAATCTTGCAAGGTTACAGTCCTCTTATAAAAATGATTTTGTGTGTGTATGTGCATACATATATATTTATGCGTGTGTATAGATATTTTTTTGTGTGTATCCTCTTGAGTTGAAAGCCCGTGGAGCTATTGCATTAGGTGTATGAAGGGAAAGTAGGTTTCCTTTCCTCTACCTCAGACACTTTCTAGAAACCCTTCCATTTGGTATAATGTTGTTCAATACAGACTTTAACTTGTGTCTGTAACTCCCAAGAGCTTGTTTTTGTGGGTTAGTGTCCAGCTGGATGATAGATTCTCTCCCCAAAAAGTCTCCCCTGGAGTGGGAGGACAAAGCAGATCCTCCTATGGGTGATTCAGAAGATGCAGGAATGTTTTTTCCAGAGAACTGAGGTGGCATGAACATGACGGTGGTCTCAAAACCTGTAGGAGTTCATGGTGCCCAGAGAGTGCACTAAATAGGGATCCTCTAGTGTAGTTTGCCAGATTTGCCAAATCATGAGAGTCTGCTGAGATGCAACCCAAGGACCTAGGAAATTATATTTTTTCAGAAGCACCCCACATGATTTCTTGGCTGTCAGCAGATGTTTAGTGGGGCTCAGATGCAGTCTTTTTTAATGTATCTTGGGAAGTCATCAGGTCACCTGGCAATGCCCTTATAAAATAAAGAACCATAAAATTTGAGGAGGTCAGTAATTGATTAGAGCAGATTGTGGATGACACAGAGGTTCCAGGAGATGGGGGCTTCCCAGGAGTCAGTCCTTAGGTGGTAGGGAAATGCATTCTCCTTGGATGGGATGACTGAAACTGGAATTCTGGGTAGAATTCTGGTTGATGGCATAAAGCAGAAGTCCCAAATGTGGTGATCTGGTGTTCCTAATATTCCTCTGCTTGTCTTATCTCCCAGTTAACAATTGCTCCTTACTTTCTGAGTTGAGAGTGGAGCTTTCACTTTCCTTTGGTGTATGTATTCTTTTAGCCTACTATAATTTTTGCCCTTAGAGGGCTATAGGGTCCTTTTAATCCTAAAGGTGCATTGATTACAAGTTTGTTTCTCTTAAATGGAAGTACTTGGCCAACTCCTCTTTGCCTGTGGAAGGTCTCCAGGCAACTGTGAATAACTTTTAAAGGCTGCTAAGAGGTCAAGCAGTGCTTTGCTGGGTCTTGTTCTGTCTCTTTAAAGGCAGACTTCTCTGCCTCGCTTGAGCTCTAAAAGTATTGGTTCCTTGTCTCTGTCTTAGGCTCTCTGCTGCTTCTTTGGAGGGATCTTCCACCCTCCTTGGCTTCATCCTGTGTCTCTAACCCTGAGACACACTTAGGCTCCAGTCTGTTATTTTGCACACAGGACAGTTCTACTTAAGCATTCTACCTTGTGCCATGTTCAGGTGCCATGTGTTTGAAAGGGAATTCCATCATCCCTGATTTTCTGTATCCCCAATGCCTGTTGCAGTTCTAGACATTTCCTCTCCTTTTCATCACTTACATCTAAGTGATCACCAAGTCTTGTCTGAATTTTTCCTGCCTCTTTTTTCTCAGTTCCTAAATATACCACCTTCTATCTTATCAACTCCAGTTCATACTGAAATCTCTCATCCTCTGCCTGCCAGACTAATCTTGCTACTTTTTTTTTATAAAATGGGAATTAACTCTACCTATCTCACAGGGCTGTTGTGAGGATTAGACATAATATAAAGTGTTTGTCATACAGTGTGACACAAAATAAGTATTCAGTGCATGGTAGCATAGTATACTTCTTACCCCCTTCTGAATTTGATTATCCTTCACTTTGCCTCTGTGTCCACACCATGGAAGCAGCAAAGTGAATAGTCAAAAATATGGGATATAGAGCCCTGTGAGCCTTGGTTTCAGTCCCTAGACTTCTGCTTAGCTATTTGTGAGATCTCAGGCAAATTATTTATATTCTTTGAGCCTTTATAATTTTTTCTTTAAAATGGAAACTATTACTGAATATTGACCATTAAGGTTGATAGGAGAGTAAAATAAGATAACTTAGGCATAGAGAGAATGCTTCCTTAACAGTCAGTTGCTATGCAAATGCTGCTTGTTTTCTATTCTTCCCATACTGAACTCTTAAATCCTATAGTGTCTAACAGATAGGCTTAAGAAGTTTGGAGCAAGTGTGATGAGTATTTCCTCTTCTTTTTGCAGGTTAAGCCCATCCACAGTAATGGCCGCGGCCCTACCCAGGACCTTGGGGGAGTTGCAGCTGTACAGAATATTACAAAAAGCCAATCTGCTTTCTTATTTCGATGCCTTTATCCAACAAGGTGGTGATGATGTCCAGCAACTCTGTGAAGCTGGAGAAGAGGAATTCTTGGAAATCATGGCACTCGTGGGCATGGCTAGCAAGCCCCTTCACGTTAGGAGGCTACAGAAGGCTTTGAGAGACTGGGTTACAAACCCTGGCCTTTTCAATCAGCCGCTGACGTCCCTGCCTGTCAGTAGCATACCCATCTATAAATTACCAGAGGGATCACCAACCTGGCTGGGAATATCCTGCAGCAGTTATGAAAGAAACAGCAATGCCCGGGAACCTCATTTAAAAATCCCCAAGTGTGCTGCCACCACCTGTGTGCAGAGCTTGGGACAGGGGAAATCAGACGTGGTGGGGAGCTTAGCGCTGCAGAGTATCAGTGAGTCCCGACTCTGGCAAGGCCACCATGCCACTGAGAGCGAGCACAGCCTCTCCCCAGCTGACCTTGGCTCTCCAGCTTCCCCAAAAGAAAGTAGTGAGGCGCTGGATGCTGCTGCCGCGCTCTCTGTAGCCGAGTGTGTGGAACGAATGGCCCCCACGCTGCCGAAAAGTGACTTAAACGAAGTGAAAGAGCTGCTAAAAACCAACAAGAAGTTGGCCAAAATGATTGGTCACATCTTTGAGATGAGTGATGATGATCCACACAAAGAGGAGGAAATTCGAAAATATAGTGCAATATATGGCAGATTTGACTCCAAGAGAAAGGACGGGAAACATCTTACGCTTCATGAGGTAAAAAGCCCACATTTTTCTTTGTGCATATGTGGTGTGTTGTGTCTCTTAGAGATTAATTTGGTAATAGTTTGCAGCTAAGGAGATACATTACCTGAAAGCAGTATTAAAGACATTTAGGTTTAGCAAAATGTAACTCTAGTGAAAATAGACCATATCTATTGTGTGTGTTAGGGTATTTTTGTGTTGAATTCAAACACGTTGAGCTTTGGAACTACAGTGTAGGGTGACTTTTAGAAAAATATCAGAATTTAAGCAGTGAGAGCATAAAGTCTTTGCATGTACAAGGCAGTTTGTCTTTTAATTAAGAAATAAAATGAGATTTTAAGTAGAACAAAAATCATTTTTGTAGACTTTTTTTAGAAAAAAAATTTGTAAACAATAACCACAACTTAAAGTGATTTTCAGCTAGCATAGAAAACAAAATTATTTTAGATGAATGTTAGAAGAATTATTATAGCTTTGAATATTGTTTTGGTTTGACATTTGGCATTAAAAATTCTCATTTTATTTTTGTAGCACTCTATCCAGAAATACTTTGCTTAAGCAGAAGAATGCATATACGTATGTGTCTTTCTCATTTACTCCCTTTTTCTTGTCTATCTGGCCAACACATCATATTTAAGACTCAAGCATCTTTAAGACCTTAAGACTCAAGCATAAGCTTAAGTCTTTTTTGATATGTTTTCCCCCAAGTGACCTTTCCTTTCCATTTTTATCCCTGTATAATATACACTTCTGTCACAGTAACTTCAACACTTTATTGTACTTATATATATATTGGTCTATCCCTCACAGTATACTTTGGGATTCTTCAAGGCAGAGAAAATGTCTCATTCATTTTTATATCTTCAGAATCTAATGCACCCAACAAATGCTTGAAAAATAAATGCATTTCAAAAGTTAAAAAACGATTTCATAGCTAAAATTTATAGCCATTTATCCATTAGAAGAAAGAGAAACTCTCCTTGAAAAAAATGTTCAGTTGAATGCAGTATTTCATGTTAGAAACATTAGATCTTCCCCCCAGACTTATACTTTAACACAAAAAATATTATATATTTATTGAAAAAGTATTCAGTCAATACAAAAGGATGTGAAGTGATTGAATCTGTAAACATTCAGATTCTTTTATTTACCTATACAAATGTGGGATCATATTTTGTACACTCTTCCTCCAAATTCTTTTTTTTAAACTTAACAATATACTCAAAGTACAGTGTACTATTAGATGTATTTTTTAAGTGATTACATATAGAGCTACCTTATTCATTTATGGGTTATATTATATTTCACAATATGAATGTGCTGTTATTTATCTTAACCATTCACTTTTTGATGTCACTTAAGTTGTTTCCATTTTTAAAATTTTATATATGGTAGGACGTGAACATTACACATATATATCTTTACAGACTTGTGCATGTTTTACTATAGAATAGAGTCCCAACATGTAAAATTATGGGATCAAAGAATAAGTAGATTTAATATTTTAGTAGATACTGCTAAATTGCCTTCTAAAAAAGCTGCAGCAATTTATATTTTCACAGTCGTTGTACGCAGGTGTCCATTTTTCCACTCTCTTGCATTTATCATTTTTAATCTTTGTCAGTCTAAGAGATGAAAAAATTATCATTGCTCAAATTAACTTTCCTTAGTGAGTATGAGTATCTTTTCTTATGTTTAACAGACATCCAATTTTATATTCATATCCTTTGTTTTAATGTTGGAGTTGTTTGGTTGTTTTGTCTAACCTTTAAAATATTGGTAAGAACTTTTTATATTTTAAGGATATTAACCTTGGTCTTATGTTGTAAACATTTTCCCAGATTATCATTTGTCCTTTGACCTTTCAGACTGGTTGCCATGTGGAAGTTTAATTTTATATAGTAATATTTATTGATCTTGTCCTGTGTGATTTCATTTGTCTAATTCTCTATTCCTTCACCAGTATAGAGTTAGGTTAATTACTGTAGCTAAATAATGTACTTTAATATATGGAAAGGCAAGTGCCCCTTTTATAGTACTGTTCTGCAGCCTCTGTTTTTTTAGGTAATCTTACACATTTCTCCTTCCAAATGAAATTTTTAATGCATTTGTCAAATTTCCCCAAAATTTCTGTTGGTGTTTTGATTAGAAATGCCTTAAAGGTATAGATTAATTTGGACAAAAATGATATATTTACAATAATGAAAACTCCCGTACAGTAATATACTATATGTGTTTACTTAGATCTTTTATATTCCTCAGTAATTTCTTAGTTCTTTATTCATAGGTTTTGCACATTTCTTGTTAGGTCAAATACTGTGTATTATATATGTATATTAAATGTCTGTATCATAAACATACATTTATTTTGCATATATATACAGGTATATAAGATATAAAAGTGTATAATCGTAAATGAAATTTTTTCCTGCTTTTTAAAATTACTATCACTGGCCGATTTTTGTATATTAATCTTGTCTTCAGCAATTTCACCATCTGATATTTTAAAATAAATTATTTTAGGGCTTCCCTGGTGGCGCAGTGGTTGAGAGTCCGCCTGCCGATGCAGGGGACACGGGTTCGTGCCCCGGTCCGGGAAGATCCCACATGCCGCGGAGCGGCTGGGCCCGTGAGCCATGGCCGCTGAGCCTGCGCGTCCGGAGCCTGTGCTCCGCAACGGGAGAGGCCACAACAGTGAGAGGCCCGCGTACCGCAAGAAACAAAAACAAAAACAAGAAACAAACAAAAAAAACAAAATAAATTATTTTAGATATGAATGGATACTGGTGCTTAATATCAGAAGTGGTTAGCAAAATTAGTCACAGGGGATTCTGTGATTTGATCTATTTTGGGCATATCCTTTTGTAATTGTTATATATTGTTGCCATACAATAATGGACTCACAAGAACTTGTGAGTAGATCTAGAAAATTCAGGTAGCATTATAATTCGGATACACTTTGACACTTTCATTACCTATGAACCAATAGAGAAATCTACTACAAGGTCGTCAGTAATAGGAAACAAAGGGCAAAACATGTTGGCAGTTTTAGGTTCATGCTATAATCCAGTTTTCATATAATTTTTAAAACAGAGCAGATGAAACACAGTCAAGGGCCTGTCTTTTTATTAAAGCAAAAGTATGTTAAAGAGATGACTTTAATAAAGCCTGTCAACCTCACTTAAAAAAATCCCAACCTACTTTAAAAAAATGCAAAGTGAATTATTTCACACTTTGCTTTTGCTAAGGGGCTCTTTGCTTCTTTGGATAAATAGGCACAGGTGGTATTTACGTAATGAGACCATTGTGGGTTTCCCAAAATAAGGGAACAGTCAAAATGAATGCCAGTGGCTGAGATGTGGGGTTGGGGGTTTTGGAAAGTGTGACTTGTGAAGCTTAACTTAGACCACTTATTATTTGTAACTCAAGTATGTGAGTCTGGCCTAATAATATAGTTTAGGATAGAAGTTTATGAATCAGGACACTTGCTTCAAACTAGTAACCATTCAAGAGTTTGGTAGAAATCACAAAATCCTGAGGGAATTAAAAGAAAGAAGGTACTGTCAAGTGTACCTTTTAGGTACACTTGTGATAATTTCACATTTTTTCATTTGACTGTTTACAATGAGAGCAAGATTTTTGAGTTTTTCCAAATTCCTAAGATTAAAGAATGTTACTAATTTGTCCTCAGTTTCTAAATAAGGAAATACGTGACTTATTCTTAATTCACTTTTGGTAGTATTTCTGAGAGTTTTCTTCATATAAACACTGAACACTCACTCTCTTTCAAGACATATAAGTAGGTCACGAGCAGATGAAAATCAGAAAGTTACCTATACCTGAAAAAATTTTTTCAACTCACAAGCATATAAAATTCTTATTCTTTTTTTATTTTTTTTTTTGCGGTACGCGGACCTCTCACTGTTGTGGCCTCTCCCGTTGCAGAGCACAGGCTCCGGACGCGCAGGCTCCGCGGCCATGGCTCACAGGCCCAGCCGCTCCACGACATGTGGGATCTTCCCGGACCGGGGCACGAACCCACGTCCCCTGCATCGGCAGGCGGACTCTCAACCACTGTGCCACCAGGGAAGCCCTCTTATTCTTACATGCATTTTTATACTTGTTTCCAAGTATACATTGTAAATATATAATTCTTTACATTTTACAGTAAAGAATTGTAGAATGAATCATTGTTACACACAGTGTTTTTAAGCTAGAGAATCAGTGATAGTCTTAGGACATGGCTAGGTATGGCCTGGCCATAGGAGTCAGACCATGAAGATGGTGTGAGGGGCTGAGGCCTAGTTACTGGTGTGGGACAGGTGCTAAGGGACAAACCCAGAAGCAGTACTAGAAGGAAGTCCAGGCAGGCAGAGTTCCATCTGTCCAAAGGTGTGTTGGCAGAGTATTTGGCAAACTAGGTAAGCAGTATGCATCAAATCTTAAAGAAATGAATGGATAAAGAGAGAGAAACTGAAAGTTGAGAATAGCAAGGCCGTGGAGAATGTACGGGCTTGTAATATTCAGAAATAAAAGCACATAGACAAGTCGGCATTATATCAATCGAATATTTGTCAGCAGATAGCAACGTCCAGCTGAAGAGCTCTGGAACTCAAAGATAGGAAGGGGAAGAAGAGGAGAATGTGGAGTTAGTGGGTAAGTTGTAGACCTAGTGGAAATGCTACAGGAACTGGAGTGCTAAGCAGGTTACTAACATAAGGACCTCGGCCCACAGAATACATGGTGATGCCAAGTTTAGGTCAGTTACCAGCGTAGTGTTGAGAAGGCAAGGCTGAGTGTTTCAGAGAAGCCCAACAGTCTTAGTTCTGAGAGAGGGGGAATGCCAAATCCGGGAACCTCTTAGACCTGAGCATATTACTAGTGAGTTATGATGCTAAATTCCGAACTCTCAGCTTGAGTGGATCAATTTCAACGTCTAATACTTGAAAAGAAATGTTGGACATTCCCTTTTGATCATTTAAAAAAGTGGATTATAGGACTATTAGGGTAGTCGTTCTTCTTGAGTCACTTTTGATAAGTCACATTTTTCTGAGAATTTGTCCATTTCATCTAAGTTTTCAAACATATTGGCATAAAGTCGTTTATCGTTTTTAAGACCTAATATTGTTTGTACATTTGTCTCTTTTTCCCTGATCAGTCTTGCCAGAGGTTTGTCAACTATATTAATCTTTTCAGGGATCTACAAACTAGAGCCTGTGAGCAAAATCTAGCCCACCTCCTGATTTTGCACATAAACTTTTATCGGAATACAGCCATGCCTATTTGTTTATGTATTATCTATGGCTACTTTTGAGCTATGATGTAGCATTGGGTAGTTGTAACACAGACTGGCCTATAAAGCCTAAAATATTTACTATCTGACCTTTTACAGAAAAGCTTTCCAACTTCTTTTTGAGGAAGCACTTTTGGCTTAATTGATATTTTTAGTTGTGCTGTGTTTGTGTTTACATTTGCTTTCTTACAGTTTATTTTATTGTTCTAACTTATATTTTGTCCTGAGTTCATTAATGTTCAGCTGTTCTTCTTTTCTCATGTAAGGAGTGAAGGCCATAAATTCTCACTATGTATTGAATTAGCATTATTCCCAAAGTTTTGATATGTGGTTATTATTTTTTAATTCTGATTATTTCTCTTTTTATTTATGACTTCTTTTCTAATCCATGAGTTATTAAGAAGTTTTTTTCATTTCCTAATATGAGGGGGTTTTTCCTTTATTCTTTTTCCCAGTGATTTCTAACTGAATTACATTGTGGTCAGAGAACATGGTTTGTATGATGCCAGCCCTTTAAAATTTGTTGAGATATGAGTTATGGCCCAGTATGTGGTCAGTGTTTTTAATGTGCTTCTGCAGTTGTTGGTAGAGTGTTCTGTATGTGTCTGTTTTAACAAGCTTATTAACTGTTTTTCAAACCTTCTATAGACTGTTTTTTTTTTTTTTTTGTCTGCTTGCTCTATCAGTAGCTAAGAGTTGTGTCTTAAAATCACCTACTCTGATTGTGGAGTTGTCTATTTCTCTATGTACTATGCAGCAACCTTATTAATCTTTAATAATGCATTTAGTTTTAAAAAACTTTTTTGTTTGATATTAATATAAGTACATATGCTTTCTTCTTGTTAGTAATTTCTTGTTACTTCTTTTTTCCATCCTTTTACTTTTAGTCTTTCTGAATCCATGTTTTAGATACATCTCTTGTAAATACCAATAATTGGATTTTTAAAAAATTCTCTTACATTCCTTGTCTTTTAACTGCAACATTTGGTCCATTTACATTTATTATAATGACTGATGTTTTGAATTTATTTCCTTTATTTTATTTTGTATTTCTTCCCTTCCTCCTCTTTATATCTCAGATTTACCATCTGGAATTAGTGTCCTTTAGCCTGAAGTGCATTATATAGAATTTTCTTAATGAAGGCCTACTGATAGCAAACTCTGTCCTTCCTCACCCCATTGGAAAATATCTTTATTTTGCCCTCATTCTTAATTGCTACTTATTCTGGGTATCAAATTCTGTATTGTCAGTTATTTTCTGTTAGTAATTGAAGATATCATTTCCTTGGCCTTCAGCTTTCATTGTTGTGTTTAGAAGCCAGTGGTTATCTGACTATTGTCTGCTTTTGAAATCTTCTCTTTTACCGTGCCCCAATTTCTTCTCTCCTTCTGACTTCTCAATTTTTCTTAGTCATTTTTACTATATTACTCTTTAGTCATATTTTCAACTCCTTTTATTTCTTTAAATGAAATCTTTGAGGGTCTGTTTCTGCTGTCTGTTGTTTCTTCTGGTTTTTACTTTTGGTTCCTTGTTTCTTTGGATGTTTTATGATTTCTGTCTATGAACTCATATTTCTTGGAACTGTGGAAATGTTTTGAGGCCTAGGAAGAAAATGGATTCTCCTAGAGGCTGTTTTTGCTTCTACCAGGCACCTGTACGCTGCACATAACAACTCTGGGACCCTATGAAAATTAATTCTCAGGCTGTTTACTGTAAATTAGGGCTGAAAATCCATGTGAAGAGCTGATTTGGGGTTATGAAATCTCAGGAGAGTATCTTCTGTTCTCTCCCATTTAGTAACAAGGTTAAAGACAGGTAATTCTCCTTGCATTCTCCTGTGGGGTATGGGTATATTTCTAATTCTGTCTTGCATCAGGCTGTAGTACTTTCGTATTGTTTTTCGTAGACTCCTCAGCCTCACCTTTGATGGATACTCGGCTTTTCCTGTTATTCTCTTCCCACACTCACCAGCCCAGTGAGGGTGTAAAGATTGAAGTTCATCTGGTTTAGCAACTGTCCTCAACTTACTCCTTTGAGATACTGTCTTCATTCATTTTGGCCTGAATCGTTCTTACTGTCTTGCTGGCTTATTGATGCATTTAAGATATTTTTTCCTTCTATTTTAGCCAACATTTTTCCTGTGAGAAATGTGAGAGGGGCCGGTCACGGTACCTAGCCCTCCCTGTGCTAGAAATGAAAGTCTTGATTGCCTTTAGAGCTTCCCTATCACACATCCCTATCACACAGCATTCATGTAGTATTTTTATGCTAACACTTACTTGAAACTTAATTGAAAGTCACAATCATTTGATTGTTAAAGATTATAACTACCAGTAGAGAAAGTTTTAAAATCTAGTTAAAAATAATAGAAAGTTAACTTTAAGAAATCTTTTACATGAAGATATGAATGGAATTTTGGTATTTTTAGCCATGAAAGGAGGAAGTGGAGGAAGTAAGTAAACCAATGAGGGAGAATATCTTATTTTATACTTTTAACAAAATTAGAAACTTAAAACTTCTAAAAAGCTAGCTTGGTGCTGCAGTGAATGACTACTGGTTTTAGAGTATTTGTATCATTTTTCTATTTAAAATATATCATAATAGTTATTGATTTAATTATTAGCAACTGGGAGCATGAAATCGAGAAGATACAGAAAATACATTTTTGAGGGGAAAGCTTGATGAATCAGCTTCATGTTACAACTTGGGGTGAGCTATAATTATTTCTCCAGCCTCAGTTTTTCTACCAGAAGTCTCTCTGAGGGCCTGGAGAGTTCAGTATAGTTTTTCCGTCTGTTGGAGCCTGAATTCAGGCACAAAGATTGTGTTATGTTTTTTTTTCTTGGTTTCTGGTAGGATGATAGAAGGAATCTTAGAATATTGTTTTATTTTCTGCAGTTTTGAATGAGCTGGTACCTCTGAATGTTGTCAATTCAGATACCTTACTGACAATCAGAATTTCTCCATACTAATTTAGATTTATGAGTACAAAAGAGAAACAGCTACATAAAAAGCAACTTGAGAAGGATCTTTCAAGGTTATTTTAGCTACTGCTAAGCTGAAATTGAAGTTAATTTATTTAGGAGATTATTCCTTGAAGTATGTTTTACTTTTAACTCCTGTAACATTGTGCCTGTCAAAAGCACTTAGGGAAGAAATTGATCTACTGAGGATTCTTTAGGAGGAGGGGAGAAAGCTGAAAATAAATTCCTCCTATTATGTTTTTATATTCAGTTATGGGTTTAAAATAAGAAGCCTGGGCTTATTGTAACCTTGTTGCCAGTAGCCGCATTACAAGCATATTGGTGATATTGCAGGTTTGGTTCCAAACCACCACAATAAAGTGAGACACAGAAATTTTTTTTGGTTTCCCAGTGCATATAAAAGTTATATTTACACTATACTGTAGTGTATTGTGTGCAGCAGCATTATGTCTAAAAAAAATGTACATACCTTAATTAAAAAATACTTTATTGCTAAAAAATGCTAACCATCATCTGATAACACAGGGTCACCACGGACCTTCAATTTGTAAAAAATTAGTATCTGCAAAGTGCAATAAAGCGAAGCACAATAAAATGAGGTATGCCTGTATTTGAGAATAAGCCAGTGTAACCTACAGTTGGAAATCTGGGGAGGAGGATATTAGATACCTATATCATACCATATACTGCATACCATAAGACATTCTAGATGGAGTAAATATGTGGAAAAAAATAAAACCATTAGACTAAATTATAGGAGAACATTTATATGTATTAGGGTAAGAAGGGAGCTTCTGTGCATAGCACTCAAGACAAAACTATAGGGCTAATGACAAACTATGAAAAAATAAAAAAACAAAACCACTACATATGAAGAGTTAATGCTCTTCATACATAACGAATTCCGTAAGTCCCTAAGAAACAAAATAGTGCAATAGAAGAAACAGGCAGCTACCATGAGCAAGCAGATTTTAAAATAAGTCAAAAACATAAAAATTTCAGTGTTATAGCCAAAGAAATGCAAATTATAACCAAAAGTCATTGAAAATACATCAGATTGGTAAAGCTTTTAGATAACAGCCAGTGTTGGTCAAGATTCTGGGAAATGAACTCTTCATATAATTGTTGGTAGCATTAAGATTTGAAACAATGTTTTTGGAGAGTAATTTGATGAAATATGTAAATCTCTTAAAATTTAGTATATTCTGTGACCAAGAAGTCTCTTTGTACTAATTTATTCCAGGTAAATAACTGAATATGTATGTAAAGATGCACAAAGAATGCTCTTTGCAGCTTTCTTTGTAGTACATGAAAAATGAGGGTAATGTCCAGAGTGAGGTTGATTTAAATAATATATTGCTATTTTCTACAATGTAATATTATATGTCTAGGTAGTAAAAATTACATTGTACAGGATATTTAAATTCATTCATCAGTCAATCAGTGTTTATTAAGCTTACTAACCATGCCAGATACTGTTGTAAACAAGCCAAGTCTCTGCCTTAATATATGAAAAAGTAAAAAATGCAGCATACGTAAGTGAAGGAAAGGAAGTTACACATCTACATTCACATGTATATATGTACACAGAGAAATATTGGAATAATATGCATTAAAATATTAATAGTCATTCTGGATGGAAGGACTGCATGCTGCATTCATTTTCTTTTGCTTCTCTGTATTTTCAAAAATTTTAAATAAGAAAAACTGTGAATAAAGTGGGATAACTGGGTAGGGAGAAAGGTAAATGCCTGATTCTTTGTCAAAGGAAAACGAGAACTAATGCTAACAACAACTTTGTGCCAGCTGTCTTCTCACTTACTTCTTGTTACAGTCCTTGGAGGTAGTGATATTATCCCATTTTGCCTCTGAGAAAACTGAGGCTCTGAGAAGTTTTTACATGTCCAAAATCACACAGCTGGTAAGTGACGGAGCAAGACTCATCCTAGGTCTCTCTGCCATCACATCCCATCAGTTTGCCGTCAGTCATGCCTGGAATGAGTATGTTTCTTGCTTTTTAAAAAAGCCTGATATACCTCTTGGCAGTTCCTTACTTACATCTATTTAAGTTGACAAAATTATGTGAAAAATATTTTGTAGTCTAGTAAACAAATTATAGATTTTCAGTTTAGGATAACCTTTGATATTTTAAATTTTAGTACAGGTGTTTGGTCAACTAGCAACTCTATATTGGCAATATTTAGCACTTAGATGAAAGAGTTGAATTAGATGAATCTTAGAGATTTAGTGACTCCAAGACCTTGATTTTCCATTATAACCCTCATTTGTGATAATGCTATCTTTTACTGATTTTATAAATACTTAACTAAAATCATTTTTTATTTCTTCCTAAGAATTTTCATGTCAGTTCACCTTAAAAAAAATATCTGGGGCTTCCCTGGTGGCGCAGTGGTTGAGAGTCCGCCTGCCGATGCAGGGGACATGGGTTCGTGCCCCGGTCCGGGAAGATCCCACATGCCGCGGAGCGGCTGGGCCCATGAGCCATGGCCGCAGAGCCTGTACGTCCGGAGCCTGTGCTCCGCAACGAGAGAGGCCACAACAGTGAGAGGCCTGTGTACCGCAAAAAAAAAAAAAAAAAAAAAATCTGTAAGACCATGTATACTCACTTGTAGTTAAGGAAATATTATCAGCATATCATAAAATCATATCCCTTGGTTTCTCATAAGCAAAATAAGATGCAGAACATTTTTTAACTTTTTATTTTGCTTATTTTCTATAAACTCTCCTACTTAAACAAAAATAAATAAAGCATATAAATAACTAAAACCAAGATGACTATTTTGATTAGTTCAAGTTCTGAGAGATGTAGATAACTTGATTTGCTTCTGAAGTTAGGCAGTAGGACTAATTAGGAGTGAAGGCTAACCTGATTTTCGTAAATTATGATTTCATTATATAATGATGTGACTTCTTAATATTCTTAAGTGAAACATTTTCTGTATTGATGAAATAAAAATGTTTATAATTTTCGAAACTTTGTTTTGAACATGCAGCTCACTGTTAATGAAGCGGCTGCTCAGCTTTGTGTGAAGGATAACGCTCTACTGACAAGAAGAGATGAACTTTTTGCCCTGGCTAGGCAGATTTCTCGAGAAGTCACCTATAAATATACTTACAGAACCACCAAGTAAGTGTTTAACTAATTGGCAGTATTTTTGCATTGTTTGTTAGAAGTAGAGCTTGAAACACCATCCGTTGATAGAATATAAGCATATCTGAAAAAGTTGAAGTGTGATTATAGTTCTATAAGATTAAACAGTGAAGTTCAAAACATTATTGCTGAAGTGGTTTTCATTGATTTGTTGAATCCTCTTTTATTGTCTTTTGAAAGATAGTTCCCTAGGACTATAGCATTGGTTTGGTGTGGTTCTCGACATTCTTCTCTCACACAGATGCTTTCTTTGGTTTTGAGTGTGATGATGGGATTTAGTTAGTCATCATTTATAGACCTATTTGTATACCCTACCAACTACATGAACTTGTTGAACTCTCTGTGGAAGCAACGTGTTTCCTTTTGCAAGGTGTCTGCGATCTAATGAGATTAGCTGAATAGATAAAAAGACTCCATTGCCCAGTATTTAAAGGAAAATTGGAAAATACTAGGTTACTAGCAAGGGCAATATGGAACATGTGTTTGAAATAAAAAACCCCATGTTGAAAAGCAGTGGTGATTTTAAAATTTAATGTAAACATACCTTATTATTTTTCATCTTATCCTCACTTGAAGCCTAAGCATTGTCTATAGATAGCAGACCATTTTGATTTTGTTCACTTATTCCACATGGACCCTGATTTCCAGTGCACCATTGGTTGTGCTTGCCACTGCTTCTCGGAGGAGATGCATTAGTGTGCCTGAGTGTGTGTTTAAAAAAAAAAACAACACATCCTGAGCACCCTTTCCAGCTCTAATAAATCACATTTTCTGGGGATGGAGCCTTAGAGTCCAAACATTCACAAGCATCTCCTATGATTCTTGTGTATATTCAAGTTTGAAAACCACTGATACAGGCACTTGCTGTCATCACCATTATTTTCCCCAGCTCACAGCAGCTTTGTTGTCTGTCCTATCTCAAGAGCCCATATACTTACAAACTGGGAACAAGTAAAATTATGCAAAATAAATGAACAGGATAAGAATACACAGCAATAGTATAGGATTATTTACAAGATTCTTTTTGAGTTGAGTGATCAAGAGCTGATTTTTGTGACTTTGTTTTCTTCACCGTATTATACAATATTTTCTTTCTGACTGCTTTACTTAAATAATTTTCTTTAATCAAAGTAGTACATGTACATGATTTATGAAGTCACATAGTACACAAGGCTTATCACGAAACTCAGCAATTCCCCTGCTCCATCCCCCTTCTTTCTGAATACTACGACCCAGAGGCGACTGCTTTCAACAACTTTTAGTTATTTTTTTGTAGTGTTTATTTACATTTATATGTTTTTAAAGTTAAATCATTTTAAAATACACAAGACTTTTACATTATTTATAAGCCAAAACTATGTATAAAGCTAATGCAAAAAAGTTGCACTCTCATTTCTGTCTCTTTTTACTCTGTTCCTCTTCTCATTGTAGGTAGTTTTTATTAATTTCTTTTTCATCCTTCTAGTGTTTGTTTATGCACATGTAAATAAATATAAATATGTTTTCTCACTTATACCTTTTTTTGAAAAAACAATAAGTAGCATGTGTCTATATTATTCTGTATTTTGCTTTTAGTTTAACGTGTCTTGGAGATCTTGCTATATTAGTACATATACATCTTCCTCATTATTTTATACAGCTGCATGATACTGCCTTGTGTGGATATACCATGATTCATTTAACTAGTCCCCTGTTGATGGATACTTGAGTTGTTTCTAGTCTTTTGCCATTATAAGTAATACCACAGTAAATAACATCATACAGATCATATTTTGTTGATTCTGAGGTGTATTTTTCCACATTTTAACATCTTTCAAGTTGAGGTATAACTTAAAATTTATGACTTGCCATCGTTTAATTGGCAGTTATATTTCATGTATATGTAGGTGCTTCTGTGGGAGAGATTCCCAGCAGAGGGATCCCTAGGTCCAGGGAAAATGCATTTATAGTTCTGATAGACAAAATGCATTTTAATCTCATGTAGCCTTAAGCATTTGTCTTAAATGGCCATTTTTTTTCATTTTATCCTAAATTATACTGATCCATGAAGGGTGTCATGGAATACAGTCCTCCTTGATTTTTTTCCTTTTTCATTATGTGGTACTCATTAATACTTATTGAGTACTTTCTGTGTGAGGCATTCTTAGGTAGTGTGCAATAATTTTAAAATGTGTAATATAACTGTGTCTGCCTATTTCCCCAACGTTAATTTAGAAATGATAAAAAGTCTCTTTTTCACTATTTTAATGTTCATTATGAAGTCTTATTTCTGGTGGCAGGGCTCCAGGGTTATATGTTTTGGTGGAAGCTTATAGATTGAGGTGCCTTTAGAAAAAATTTGTTACCTTCTCAAGTTTTTCTCTCTCCCCCATTCCCCTCAGATCAAAATGTGGAGAAAGAGATGAATTATCCCCGAAGAGAATTAAAGTGGAGGTATGATTATGTATTATATTTTCTTATGCTAATAATGTTTGCTTACTAGTTCAAACTAAAAAAAAAGAATGGTCCCATCAACTAGTGAGAAAATGTGAATTGTAGAATCTTAAAAATTATATAGAATTTGGTTGCTTTGAAGTATCTATAGTAATTTGAACTAAGATACTCAGAAAGTTCTTAGAAGGAAACAACAATGATAAGCATGATGTCCAGTCAGTTTATCAAAGGTTGATTTGTAAATAGATGTTTCTTACAGATTTAAAACTCTTTACTGGTTAAACTATTCCTTTTATAATTTTATTTACATCATTAGTCATCTTATCAAATAGACTGAGAGGAGCTAAGGTTTAATTTCTTTATATTAAATATCTGAGAGAAGTGACAATTTAGTAGCTGCAAGTTATGGGGACTTTACTGTAATTAAAAGCCTCTTTTAGGGGATCATGGTTGAGGCAGTCCTGATTTCAGACCTGCGAGTCGTAAGGTGAGTTGAGCAAGAAAAATGTGTTTTTCTTAGGGCTCTCAGAACTGGTTTCAGAATGACTGCTCCTTAATTTGGATTGAATACTTTTTTAAAGGCCAGTCTGCAACAGAGCAGAAATTTGAAGTCAGGAAACTCCTTCCTTTTTTTCTTGGGTGGGGGATAGCGGTCGGTGCTCTTAGCCATTCATTATTTAATTTCAAGTTAAAGAAAACAAGCTATGTTTAACTACCCTAAATTTCCATCATCAAATTATTCTTACTAGTAATTTGTTAGTAGCATCTGTTTGTATGTAATAATCTTTCATTTATACCAAAGCCAGAGTTAATCTTTTAAAAACATAAATCCCTTTTCTTGCTTCAGTCTTTCCAGTGGCTTTCTACTGTGCCTAGAATAAAATCTACGCTTTTTCCTGAGGCATCTAAGACCCTGCGTGATCTGACTCTGGCTTGCATCTAACCCCATCTGCTACCACACTTCCCCATTCTTACTGTGTCCCAGCTCCACTGACCGACTTTCTGTTCCTGGAACACGTCAAACTCATTTGTGCCTCAGCCCTCTCTGTTTGTTCCTCCGCTGTAGATCTTTCTGTAGATCTTCACATGGCTTCAGCTCATAGCAGAGAGTTTTCTCTGACTTCCCTGCTTCCCTTTCTAAAGAGGCACTGTTACCCCAACATCACATTAAGGCTCTTTGTCCTGGCTTGTTTTGTTTTCATAGCACTTACCAGTTTCTGAAACTATTATATATTTATTTTCAATTTATTATTGGTCTGCCCCATTAGATGACAATAGAGCTCTTATCTGTCTAGCTACTACTTTTACTTAGTTTATAATAGTGCCTTGCACTTAATAGAACTTAATAAAATCTGTTAGGTGAAATGATGAATGGCCATGGGTAAACATCTTTGACTTCTGAAAGCTTTAGCCCCAAGCAGTGGTTCTCAAAGAAGAGAAAAATGTTGTCCCAAACGAGCACCTTTTTAAAAATTGTGCTTATATTTGTAATCTCTCTCACTGTTAGCTCTGGAATAATGTTTAAGATGGGTTAGCCTCAGATACCACTCGGAAAATTTATTGAAATGATCTAAGGCCATTGAAAGAACTAACTAGTGAAATAGTTTTCTCCTGTTGCATCTCAAGATAATAAGTAAGAGAGTATCCCTGTGGATTTAGCTGTTAGTGACTCTACCACTGAAAGGGAAATTGGATAAACAAAGAAACTGCTAAAAGGCATGTGCCATTGGAGGATTTAGGGGAAAGAAGGTACAAAACCTACCCAATGTCCAGTAAAGGCAGGCAGCTACTAGGTTAGAAATTACGTTCGCCTCTCTTTCTCACGATTGGCTCTCCATGTCATCATGACTCAAGCTGTTCTCACATTTAAGCCCTGGTTTGTCTAGCTTCAGAGGTCACTAGTGAACATTGAAGTTTGAAATCATGAATCTCATGGACTCTCGGAGCTATAGTGTTTTCTTGTTAGGCTGTGTTGATAAGTCTTTCTGACCCTCTCAATGGCCCTGATCTGAAATGTAAACAAGTTGTTTCTTGTATCCAGTTACAGTGTTGTGAGTTTCTTTTTAGGAGCTTACAATGTTAGGTTATAGCATTAGATGTGACCCTTCTAGTCCTTTATATTCCACTAGAGATAACTGAATTATAGTTCTATATGATTAGTTTGTTACTTTAATAGACATCACAAAGCCATTTGAACAGTTGCAGATTTAGAATTAAGATAATCAGTGTTTCCTTTTTCTGTGAATAACAATTCTAACCTTTCCTAAATAGACAAGTGACTAATCAACCCCAGGTGTCTGTAAATGTTCTTATACTAAACTCTTGATTTTGTTTCCCAGAAATGAATAGCGACTTTAGCTTTGAATTTAGGACAGTAGTTTACTTTTGTTGGTTTGTTTTAATTTTGTCTTGTTTTTGCTTAGTTTTTTAAAAAGTTTGTGTTTTGCAGAGCATCAATATCTGCAAAATGTGTGTGTTATACATGTGTGTATACTTACACATGTATATAGTGTATTGTGTAATCCTTTGCAAAATACACAATATTGGCATAAATGCTGTCTGAATTCCCTTGTGGTATACTCTAAGTCAAATTCGAGATACTGGAGCTGTTCATTTGGTTGTGGAAGCTGATACTGAGGTAGTTAGTATTGGTCGTATAGGGTTACTACTCCCCTAAGAAGATTTTTCACCAAGCGTTAGTGCTTTATTTATGTCTACCTTCTGTGTGTCTACTGGGGAGGAGGAGAATTTCTGGCATGAGGAGAGATTAGAGGAGGCTTTATTGAGGAGATACCATCTGAGCTGGGTTTTAAAAGAAGGATAGGATTTCAGAAGGTAGGGATGTGGGGTGGAGGGCGGAGGGGAGTTGCAAAGAAAGACTAGCATGGGCAAAGACACAGAGGTAAGAAAATACTCTGTGTGTTTAGAGAACAATGAGACCAGTTTGTCCAGAATATGTGGCTGACACGAAAGACAGTCATAAGTAAAACTACAAAGATTTTAGAATTCTTTGAACATACTGTTTGTCTTATTTGATTATTTGTTTTGTGATTCTTAGTTTATTAACTCTCTATTAAGAAAAAGTAATATAAAAATAAACTTAACCCATTGTAAAGCAGTATAAGATTCCTAATTACTAGGCTCAAATTAATGAGTCCTTTTTTCTCTTCCTTTTCATCTTTATTTTTCCAAAATCCTTGACAGCAACCAATGAGCGTACATGCCAAGTTGCTACGTTTTTTCAATCTTAAACAGATCATTTTTAAGATCAGAGAACAAAAAGAAATGTCATGTCCAGTAGATGAAACAGAAATAACTCAAAAGAGACGTGTAAAGGAAAGAGAAACGTTTTCTTGTATGCCGTTTTCAGTGCATGAGTATACACTAAAAAAAATTAGTGCTTTGTTCAAGCTCAGTAGTTGTTTACTTATTGCTAAATGATGTATTTTCCTGATGTTTGTGAAGGGTTGGGTGGCATGAAATTTTAAAATCCTTGTCATATTTTTCTCTTCTTATTATATAGTAGGTTGTTCCTGCCCTAAGGATAGTTAACTATTTATTTGATTGTCGTTGTTGTCGTTGTTTAATATCAGTATATATGTTGTGAAGTACTCAGGATAATCTCTTGTCCTTGAATAGTGCTCCTTCCTACAGGGCATGTAAGACATTAAAAGACATAGAGATTTTGAACTTCATAGTTCCTAGAATATATGAGATAGTCACAGAGGAAAAAGCCTGCTAACTTTGGGAGGCCTTATTAGGGTAGCCTGTCATTTGGAATGCAGCCTCTAAGGAAAGCCTCTTTAGCCCTCTATGTCAGTACGTGAGGTTTGGGAATATCCTACTGAGGCTAGATGAATAGCTTGTCCACCTGGAATACAACCTTCTGTGTGAATCTGCTTTCAGCTAAACTGCAAATGGATTATGCTTATTCTTTTCTTTTTGATCAGAGGCCTCAAATCCAGCTCTGGGTCAGTTGTAGAAATAACTGGGTTTTTTTTTTTTTTTGAAATAACTGTTTTTATTGAACCTGTTGTATGCCTGTCCATGCTAGGCATTTGAAATTATCACAGACCTTGTCTACTCTATATGGAGGCTTTATGATTTCCATTTACAGCCAAGGAGAGACTCAGAAAGGGCTTGGTAACCTGCCCAACTTTCTACATTGCAGTGGCAGAGCCAGGGCTTCAAATCTAGGTCTGACTTCTAAACTTCAAAGCAATACCACTCTCCTGGGTGCTAATGAGCATTCACAAAGCATCTTAGGTGTGAAAAACGCTATCCAGATTATACCTTTCCTCCTGCTAGTATGGTAAGAAGGGCAAAGTGTGCACAGGATTGGTAGTCTTTGAAGAAGGGGGAAAGAATCACAGTTATTTTCTAATGCAAGGAAGTTTAACAATTATACTTTTTTTTTTTTTTTTTGCGGTACGCGGGCCTCTCACTGTTGTGGCCTCTCCCATTGTGGAGCACAGGCTCCGGACGCGCAGGCTCAGCAGCCATGGCTCACGGACCCAGCCGCTCCGTGGCATGTGGGATCTTCCCGGACCGGGGCACGAACCCGTGTCCCCTGCATTGGCAGGCGGACTCTCAACCGCTGCGCCACCAGGGAAGCCCAATGATTATACATTTTGAGTAGAAAATTTAACAATATAAGTGACAAAATGTATTTAAATATAAGATATCACCATTTGACATACTTATTTTTTACAATGAAGCAAAACAGTTTGTTGGGAAGATAAACAGTAAATCAAGAAAAATTAGTTTGACTTATTTATACTCTACCTGTGACAGAACATATTTAAGATGGCTTGACTACTAAAGGAGATGAAAAATCAAGAGCCAAAGTCCCTGGCTCTCTTGTCTTCCTCTCAGTTTTTTTAAAATTAGTTATAAGTGGATTCAGTTGATATTTTTTCTTTTTCATCAAGAACATCTCCTATGAATAAACCCTGTCATTGCCTCCAGTATAATAAGTATTAGAAGAGAGGAAGGATGTGTAAAACAACCAGTCTCAGCCCTGGCGATGGTAGCTGACTAAATGGACGGTTACTGTTCATTTCTCGTCTGTCAGTTTTCTTCGTTCACTGAAATTGCTGGAGACTAGGTAAAGAGATGAGAGGTGACAGCATTCTTCATCCTGTGTGGGCTGGGAGTGCAAAGCAATCAGAGATAACTGGATGAAAGAAATGAAGTTTGTTAATAGAGACCAGAAAGTCAGAGAATCGGGGCTTGAAAAAGAAAGACTTAGAGGAAACATCTGCTAGCAGTTCCAGTGGGTTGAGGGTGGCAGAGTGAGGAAGGGGGAGGGAAGAGGGTCAGAATACCCACCTACGCTGTTACTAAGCTTGTTGAAAAGAAAGCTGGTCTAATTTGATGTAGACTCTTCCCCTCTGGATCAGAAAAACAGAAGCATTACAATCTGCTATTCATATAGAAAGTGTGAGTAGAGAAAGGGAAAATGCACGTGTGAGGCCGAGAACATCTGTTGGAACAAGTTGTTTTAAAGATAGCTAAGCAGTGGTTTTAAAGCAACTTGATAGTGTTTGGTGGAAAGGATGAGGAGGAATGGGGGTGGAGACCAATGCGATGAGAGTAATTAATTAGGTCATGAACAGCATCCCACCCTATATCTTTTATTTTCTCAGTGCTTAGACTCAGAGTCTCATAAGGGAACACTGTGATTAATGGCAGCAGCCAAGAATATGACAAGAAGATAAATTGCTCATAGCATGGTACAGCTGGTTCCTGGGAAAAAAGCTTCAGAGACATATCAAGAGAGTCCTGTAGCAAACATAATGTGAAAGAGACCATTTTCTTGGGAATGTTCTCACTTTTATTTCTAAGTCATATATTTTGGGGTACAAACCTACTTTGTATGTCATGAAATGATAGCTACTTAGTCCAGTAGTCTTCCCATCCACGATGAACTGTCAAAGATTGAGAGAAAATCGGAATAGTAATGTTCCCAGTTGCAGAGAGACCACTGATCTGTGTTATTTATTTCTTATTGCATGCTTGTATTTCTCTTTATTAATGATGGAGCAGTGTCCATTTTCTAAAAACTTTCGCATGTAGAGCTTGAAGTTCCCCCTTCCGGCTTTTCAATATTCTCATGGTTAATAGTCCTAATAATGGTGCCGCCATATATTTGTATAGCAGTGTACACTTTTTCAAGCTTTATTATTTGCATTACTTTATTTAATCCCCACAAATCTCCATTGGGCAGTTAAGCTATGTTTTAATCTCCATTTAAAAACTGGGAACACTGGAAATAATGAGGTTAACTTTCTTGCCTGAGATTACACTTCTGGTTCCTAACATGAGAAGATAAGATCACTCCTTTCTCCTTCGGCAAGCTCCATCAAAGATAATATTGAGATATTCGAGCTCCTGGGGGTTCTGGCCTGGGCTCACTCCACTCAGGGCCTGATGGGCTGGAACTCTCCAGCCCTGACCTTACCCCAGGTTCCAGAGTCAGTGCATCTGCCTACCGGAGGTCTCACCAGCAGCAGATCAGACTCCATATGTCCCCAATGAAATTCATCAACTTTCTGCTCTCTCCTCAAACCTCCTGGTCTTGAGTTTCTGATTCTAGTGAATGTTATCACCAAACTCCCAGTTGCCTAAGCCATATCTCAGGAATTCATGTGTTTCTCTGTTGCATCTGCCATTGTGTGGGACTAGGCCACTAGTCTCTGTCTTCACTACAGCCCTCTAACCACCATCCTGGACCCCCCTCCCCCAGTACATTATCCCCATCTCATTCTGATTGGGTTTTCTAATGCAGATCTAATTAGTCTTTTCCCTAGACCTTCAAGGACTTCTGTTTGCATTTAGGATAAAATCTAAAATTCTTAACATGACTTACAAGGCCTCATAGAATTTGGCCCTGGGTTTCCAGCTTCTCAGACCACTCCCTCTTAGTGTATTCCCTGTGTTACCTATATTACCGTATTAAGTATTTTCCAGTTTCTCAAGGGTATCTTGTTCTTTTTGCCTCTAGGCCTTTATATAAAGCTGCTCTCTTTCCCTAGAGATCTCTTTTCTTTCAAGTCTCAGCCAAGACATCATGCCCTCTGGGAAGCCTTCCCTGACACAGTGACTCCCCTGTGCTCTGGATCTCTTTGTCCATTTCCCTTTCTACACTGTATTTGTCAGGAAGGCAGGAGTCATTGTATCCCCATCACTGAGTTCAGAGGATAGAACCTGTTAGGCAAACAAGATTGAGTGAATAAACAAGTGTTTCTAGATTTCCATTGTTTTTTCACTAAAATAGTTCCCCACCAATATAGTCAATATTCTCTTGGTGGTTTTAGTGTTAAATGCCTAGCTCATTCTCTAAGATATCTATACTATGTAAATATTTCTAAAATTTATCTTATTCCCCCTGTATCACAGAGATATAGTAATATCACAGCATGCTATTGTTTTACTCTGATTAAATCTGGTGACTTTTTGGGTTAACTTAATAAGTATCCATAACAAACATTTATTGGGTTAATTTCTGCATGCCACGCATTGTGCCGAGTGTTTTTCAAGAATTTTTTGCTTCTTTAAAATTGTTGTGAAGTTAGCTGGGTACTGTGGTTATCCGCATTTTTAAAAATTTTCTTAAAGAATTTTTTTTTATTTAAAAATTATTTTTTATACAGTTTTTAAAGGTTGCTTTCCATTTAGAGTTATTATAAAATATTGGCTATATCCGCGTGTTTTACAATACATCCTTGAGTCTGTCTTATACCTGAGAGTGTGTACCTTTACTCCCCACCCCTATATTATGCCCCCACCAACTGGTAACCACTAATTTGTTCTCTATATCTATGAATCTGCTTCTTTTTTGTTATATTCACTAGTTTGTTATATTTTCTTAGATTCTACATATAAGTGATACACAGTATTTGTCTTTCTCTGTCTGACTTACTTAGCATAATGCTCTCCACACCCATCCATGTTGCTGCAAATGGCAAAATTTCATTCTTTTTTATGGCTGAGTAATATTCCATTGTATATATATTACCACATCTTCTTTATCCATTCATCTGTTGGTAGACACTTAGGTTGCTTCTATATCTTGGCAATTGTAAATAATGCTGCTATGAACATTGGGGTGCATGTATCTTTTTGAATTAGTGTTTTTGTTTCTTTCGAATATATAAGCAGGAGTGGAAATGCTGGGTCATATGATAGTTCTATGCTACAAAGCTGCAGTAATCAAAACAGTATGGTATTGGCACAAAAATAGACACACAGATCAATGGAATAGGATAGAGAGCCCAGAAATAAACCCACACAGTTATGGCCAATTAATTTACGAGAAAGGAGGCAAGACTATACAGTGGAGAAAGACAGTCTCTTCAGTAAGTGGTGCTGGGAAAACTGGACAACTACATGTAAAAGAATGAAATCAGAACATTCTCTAACACCATATATAACAATAAGCTCAAAATGGATTAAAGACCTAAATGTAAGACCGGATACTATAAAATTCCTAGAAGAAAACACAGGCAGAACACTCCTTGACATAAATCACAGCAATATTTTTTTGGATCTGTCTTCTAAAGTAAAGGAAATAAAAGAAATGCCTCTACTTACTGTTGTGAGTCTCATAAGGGTGGCAACTCAGGGATTTTGTGATTTTAGCATAGGCTTTGAAGCTAATCTCTGTAGCTGTAAAATGAGGGAAACACAGGGTTGTTTGTGTGAGGATTAAATGAGACAATATAAGTAAATTACAGAACATAGTCAGGAACTGGTTCATTGTAGGCACCTGAAAAATGATAGCTCCTCTTACTGATGTTGTTTTCTAAATCTCCTACTAGCTTACCTCACTGAACTTCAGAACTTAAATTAAAGGAGAGTTTGTTAAAGATAAAGCTGGATTTTTAGGCCTAAATAAATTCTTAGGAGAAAAAAGGAATGACTAAGAAAAGTGAACTTTTCATTTAGATTTCAAGTATATATACTTGTATAAAATTCATTCTAGCTCAGTTAATGATTATATTCTATACATTCCTCTAAGCCCAGGGTCCTTGGTCTTGTAGGGGCCTAGAAAGGTGGCTATTTTTAATAATTTAAAAAGGCTGATTGTATAACCCACCATGGAGCTACATAAGACTATTTCAAGATGTTAAATTTATTTGTTCTTGATTCTAATTATTTTATTTCATGTCTTTGGATTTTAAAAAATGGGAAATTAATTATTACCTAGGAAATGAACTTTGGTAGATGAAGTATTTGAAAACGTGAGATTTGCAGTGGAGAAATAATTTTTTGAAAAGACCCCAATGGGGAAAATCTTTGAACCAGTGTTTCATATTTCAAATAAGGTACATATTTTGTTATTATTACAACTTTTTCTGCTCTGTTATTATATAACAACTTCAGTTTTTCATTATTCACCCTTTGCTACAAATATACAGCTTTATCAAACAAGGAGAGAAACGTTTTGGAAGTTACTGACAATGTCTTTGAGGGTTCCTTGCGTAGTTTTCAGTAAAGTTAGTAAAACCATGCTGTCATGATGTTTGTAGTTATAAATTTCATGTGGAGCACTAAACAGGCCAAAAACAACCTTGATAAAATTAGTAAACATATTTGCGCATGTGTGTGTGTGTGTGTGTGTGTGTGTGTGTGTGTGTGTGTATGTGTATGGTATAAAACGGAAATAATTTAAGTTGCAGTGTTGTGCAGGAGTACAGTGTCCCGAGTACACTCTACTTAATATAAGAATATACTTAGGGGCTTCGCTGGTGGCACAGTGGTTGAGAGTCCGCCTGCCGATGCAGGGGACACGGGTTCGTGCCCCGGTCCGGGAAGATCCCACATGCCGTGGAGCGGCTGTGCCCGTGAGCCATGGCCGCTGAGGCTGCGCATCTGGAGCCTGTGCTCCACAGCGGGACAGGCCACGGCAGTGAGAGGCCTGTGTACCGCAAAAAAAAAAAAAAAAAGAATATACTTATGTTTAATATAAGAATGTACTATTTAATATAAGAATACATATAAATAAGAATATATAAGAATACACACTGATACTCAGCAGTTATTGTATGCTAAAGGCAATATCTCATTTACTTTATCTCACAACAACCCCAATAGATAGGTTCTCTTATCCTTATTATTCATATGAAGGAACTGAAGTTCAGAAAGGTTAAGTTACTCATCCAGTGTCATGTAGCTAGTAAGTGGTGGTGGAATCGGAACACAAGTGCAGGTCTTTCTAATTCCAAAGCCCTATCACCTGTCCTTTGAACTGGTAAAGGAGAAATCACAAGTCAGCATGGAAGAATTCTGCAGAAATTCAGGTTGGGAATTTACTTTGGATTTTTACCACATTACATATAACAAAATAAATTCCAGATGGGATAGAGAGTTAAATTTTAAAAACAAAAGAAGCAATAAAATAAAGCTTTAGAAAACTAGAGGGTAGATTTGAGTACTTCTCAAATCTCTAAAGGAGAATGTCTTTTTGAATAGTATAGTAATAGAAGAAGTCACAAAGTAAAATATAAGTAATATACAACTATAGTATACAAAATTAAAACTTTTTTTTTTTTTGCGGTACGCGGGCCTCTCACTGTTGTGGCCTCTCCTGTCGCGGAGCAACAGGCTCCGGTCGCGCAGGCTCAGCGGCCATGGCTCACGGGCCCAGCCGCTCCGCGGCATGTGGGATCTTCCCGGACAGGGGCACGAACCCGTGTCCCCTGCATCGGCAGGCGGACTCTCAACCACTGCGCCACCAGGGAAGCCCTAAAAAATTTTTTGATTATCAAAACAAAAGTATAAATTGGCTACAATTAAGAAAACAACACCCAGTACTGGCAAGGAAAACTGTCATATATTGCTTATGATACAATAAAGCAATAAAGGCCCTTGAGTAACATATGTAAAGGACATAAAAATATTCATCCCTTTGTACTAATTCTACTTCTGGGAACCTATTGTATTAGATCATCTAAACTATGGAAAATGCTGTCTCCATGAAAATATTTTTGCAGTGTTTCTCATAAAACCAAAAATAAGGCGAATAATCTAAATGTCCAATATGAAGATAGTGATTAAACTGTCAAACCACCAGATGAAATGTTATATAATCATTATTATCAATGATCATAAAATCTATGTTCCAGTGTAAAACACTGTGGATGTATAAACTTTTAATCTTTTTCATTTATGTTTTTATTGAGGTTACAACTGTAGAAATAAGGTAATTGTACCTTGAGAGACTGAAATCAAGTATTGTACATTAAAATCTTAATCATGATTATTCAGGTAATAGGATTAAGGTGGATTTCTTTACTTCATTTTCTGAGTTTTTGATAATATGGTTATTTTAAAGTAAAAAGGACATATTCTTTGACCCACAGGATGGGTTTCCAGATTTCCAGGACTCTGTGCAGACACTCTTCCAGCAGGCTAAAGCTAAGAGTGAGGAACTCGCTGCTCTTAGTTCACAGGTAACGTCAACCACCAGTTACTATTTCATAACAGCATCTGTAGGTTAAAAAATAAATGGCTGCTTCGACTAGCTTCAGTTTTAAATTCACTTTCATCCAAAGACTGAATTTATTTCTGGTTGTTTTTACAATGTCACCTGATCCACAGCTGTATCAGTGAGATAGCAGCATCAGCTAGGTTTAGTTTGCTTTGTGAGCAAAACCCGACATCTGCTACTTATTTTTTCTTTGAAGTTTTGTAGGAATTAATACAGATTCTCTACTTAAGAAAGAAGCAACTTGATACCAGGAAAACAGCCATGTTGATTATGTGTGTAATACAACTCTGAGATAAAATAGTTCTAGTTCTCAATAATATATTAATAGTCAACATTGTAACTATTGTTGAATCATTTCAATTCATGTATAATGCAAAATTAATTAATATATAGCTTCAGGTGCTTTTGCTGCTAAGTTATTTGATCGTGTACACAGAAATTAACATTTTAAAAAGTCATTTTTGCCTTTTAGAAAGTACTGTAAGTTTTATTCCTGTTGATCTTCTCACTAGTGACTGCTTTTGGTCAGATTTAGTAGTGCCAAGTTTTGTGTTTTCATGTTAAGAGGATGAAAAATACATTTCCCCCTCAGAAATCTTATTGAAATTTTATTAATTAATTAGTTACAAATTTAAATGAATTGAAGTTATGGTTCCTTTTGATCTCGTTTATTTATTTATTTTTAACATCTGTATTGGAGTATAATTGCTTTACAATGGTGTGTTAGTTTCTGCTTTATAACAAAGTGAATCAGCTATACATATACATATATCCCTATATCTCCTCCCTCTTGCGTCTCCCTCCAACCCTCCCTATCCCAACCGTCTAGGTGGTCACAAAGCACCGAGCTGAACTCCCTGTGCTATGCGGCTGCTTCCCACTAGCTATCGGTTTTACATTTGGTAGTGTATATATGTCTGTGCCACTCTCTCACTTTGTCCCAGCTTACCCTTCCCCCTCCCCGTATCCTCAAGTCCATTCTCTACGTCTGCGTCTTTATTCCTGTCCTGCCCCTAGGTTCTTCAAAACCTTTTTTTTTTTTTTTTCAGATTCCATATATATGTGTTAGCATACGGTATTTGTTTTTCTCTTTCTGACTTCACTCTGTATGACAGACTCTAGGTCCATCCACCTCACTACAAGTAACTCAATTTCGTTTCTTTTTATGGCTGAGTAATATTCCATTGTATATATGTGTCACATCTTCTTTATCCATTCGTTTATTTGATTCAGAATAATAGTATAAGCTTTCATCCTATTCTGTGAGTTAATATATTTCACCTATTGATTTTTACTACTGTGAATCAGGATTGTTTGTAATATATATATAACTTTATATAGTAGATGCCTTGTATTGCTCTTCTGTATAGCATGGCAGTGATTCCTATCTGTGTATTTTGACTATTACCTCCTTGGCAGAATATCACTGCTTTGACTGTCATAGGTATTATCACACATAGGTAATTTAGAGCAGTGCATAGAGAAGGGACTTAGAGAACACATGCAGAGATAAATTTATATGTCAGCCAACTAATTGTGTACTTTAAAACATGTCTTTTTATGATGGGTTGGAAAATACTGCAGTTTCATTCCATGATGAAGGTGAAGATCCTCGTTGGCACTGATGTTTTTCTGCATAAGTTGCATTGCTTAATTTTAGAGGGAGGTGTGTTTGTCTTGTTCTTCTAGACAGCCGTTTTACACCTTTTCTCCCCCAAATATACTGTCATCATATCAGAGTTTGTGTAGTGCCAGATCCTAAAATAAAAATGCCAAGACTTCGCCCTGTGTTTTAGAAGCAGTTTATAACAGATGTTGCTGTTGCTCTGAGGTTCCTTTTTTAAAAAATCTTTAAAAGGACTTGGTATCTTAGAAAACAAAGCTAAGGTTATTTTGCTTTTGAGCTAGAATGGAATTCTCTTTACAGAATTGAGCAGAAAGCTTTTTTCCTTTCGTACAAAATCTAACATTCTGTGTTTTAACATGATGATATAGACATCAGTGCATATTTATGGAACGTGTATACCACATGAAGTATGAACTAATTTTAATGACTACTAAATATATTTGCTGCAGTCTGAAATTGGCATCTTTAAACCATTAAAAAATCTAGAATGTTTTAGTTACTTTATTTTCACTTTACTTACTAGCAGCCTGAAAAGGTGATGGCAAAGCAGATGGAGTTCCTTTGCACCCAAGCTGGCTATGACAGACTGCAGCATGCTGAAAGAAGACTGTGTGCAGGACTTTACAGGCAAAGCTCAGAAGAGCACAGCCCTAATGGCTTGACTTCTGATAACACTGATGGACAAGGTACATCTTTAGAGTGACCCACACCTTTAGAGCCAGCTACTCTGTGCACTTCAAAGGGAAACAAAAAATGGCTGGTTTTTTAAAACTTGATATTTTATGGAGATTATTTTATAGGTTCTCTATTAAAATTAATTCTTAAATTGTCCCTTTTTATAAAAAGGAAAGAATTCTTCCTGCAAATATAACTTGTAGAGTTTTTTTTTAACCTTATTATCCCTAAATAATAGCTGGCACATGTGATTGACATATATTTTGTAGAGGGTGGATGGGAATGGGAGATGTAAACAGTACAGATCATTTTTCCTGAAGAAATGGATTCCATGGGAGATGTTTATCATTTTTTAAAAGATTAAAACTTTGGATTTTTTTAGGCTTCATAAACAGATTTGTCTGAAATTTATAACATTTGGTTCCTAAGAGAATGTGGTGACTGCTTCTAAAGTACTAGGACAGAGTACAGAGATTTGAGGAGACAATATAAGAATGGAGAGACTTGTAGAAATTTTGTCTTCTTTCAGGCTTCACATTGGCCTGTAGTCCCTATGAAAATATTTTGTGTGGTGTATACTTTGGAAATTGTTCTCTTAAACACAGGTGTAGAAAGTTTTGATTCATGAGCATTTTTACCATTTTAAAAATTATTTCATTTTTTTGTATCCACAATGTGAAGAAAATCCCAAGTCATTGTCATTCACTCATTCAACAAATATTTTTTTAGTATCTCCTATGTGCCAGGCACACTTCTAGGCACTGAAAATGCAGCAGTGAATAAGATAAAGCTCCCTGCTCCCTTGGAGCTTGCACTTGCGTGGAGGGAGATGTATAGCATATAGGTATAGAACTAGATCCTCTAGTTTCAAATAGTGATAGCGTTTGAAGAAAAACAATTTTGTAGGACTTTTTTTTTATGTATTATTATACTTTTTTCAGAGAGTGGTTACTGTCGTCAAAAAAATAAGTTTTCTTTCTAAGTAAGAATACCATCTTAACCCGCATTCTTTAACTATAGAGTAAAACATTACACATCAGCAGATCAGAGTACTGGCAAAGAACGTTCTTCCTTTTTAAAATATTACAGAAACTTTTTAGTAGAAGTCTTGTTTAACTTCTCCAGTCATCCTTGACAGTTAAGACTGGAGTTAAGGGACTTCCCTGGTGGCGCAGTGGTTAAGAATCCGCCTGCCAGTGCAGGGGACACGGGTTCGAGCCCTGGTCTGGGAAGATCCCACATGCCGTGGAGCAGCTAAGCCCGTGCACCACAACTGCTGAGCCTGGGCTCTAGAGCCTGCGAGCCACAACTACTGAGGCCCTTGAGCCTGGAGCCTGTGCTCTGCAACAAGAGAAGCCACCACGAGAAGCCCGCGCACTGCAATGAAGAGTAGCCCCTGCTCGCCACAACTAAAGAAAGCCCGCGTGCAACAACGAAGACCCAACACAGCCAAAAATAAATTAATTAATTAGTTAATTTTTTTTAAAAAAGACTGGAGTTAAGATGCAAAGGCATTAATGAAAGATTTGATGACTCTAATTTGTGACCCCAGGATAATCCAGTGTAGGGCACCAATTTGCTAAGTATGATGGATTTAGGTTTATGATAGAGTATGATTTGGCATATGAAACCTTTTTTACCATATCTGTTCTAATTATATTTTTTCGTGGATTTGCCATAGGTTTTGTTGTTGTTGTTGTTCTAGTAATGGGTAATTGGCTTGAAGCCATCTCTGTCTCTGTAGTATTTGTTGTTATGTGGTTAGTGACCTGCCTTGGTAAAATGGTTGCACTAGTAAGAAAATGCCCCACAGAGGTGATGCATTATCTGCCAGAGCTGGGGTGCATACTGGAAATCTCAGTCTTTTCTTTAGTTTGTGATTAGCTCTTCAAAATGTCCTGGCAGAATGGTAGATCTTGAGACTAGCATGAGTTGCCATTTTCCTCCTAAACTATTATTTTAGATATTTCTCCAGCTATTTAAATTCTTCCAGTGCCTGTTGACTTTCCTTACTTATTTCCTAAGGAGTGTTCAGGCGATTTGTGAAAACTTATTTTTAAGAAAAACCATGATGCGTCTTTAATTACTCATATTGCTTTTTTTTTTCTTTTCATTAGGCGAAAGACCTTTGAACCTCCGAATGCCTAATTTACAGAACAGACAACTCCATCATTTTGTGGTGGATGGGGAGCTGAGTAGACATTACTCCAGTGAGGCGAAGTCCCACTCATCAGGTGAGAATGTGGGATGTGCTTAGAGGGAGTAATATTTGAATAAAGCATCTTTCCATTCTAATCTCCTAACTTCCACTGTCCCCCTCCTTAAAAAAGGGTCATTACTAATGATGTTACTAGTCCGTTTTCTCCCCTTGGAAGTAACAGATTGCTATGTTAATAGCCAGTCTTTTTGAGAACATGATATTCCAAAGGACTGACAGGGAAAAGCTCTTGAAGATTGAGATTATTTTGATTAGCTATTACATGAATGGTGACTTTATACACAATTCTGAACCAGATAATAAATGGCTGGTTTCAGTTATGTAATTCCCTTTTCCAGCCTTTCATAATATGAAATTGATGGACTATATGTTTGCTGTCCTGCTAAGAAAACCTTGTGTACCAAAATCTAAACTTTTCATGCAGCTGCATTTGGGGGATGATATTTGTATTTCAGAAGTAAACTGAGCTCCATAAAAGGACAAGCTGTTCCTTACTATAGTTTGGTGTTTTCATGTTTTTATCCAAGTAAAGTGAGTTATACAGACTTAAAGTATTAGACACCAACACCATTTGAAAGAATCTGGTATCATCCAATCTTTGAGCTAAAGTAACTTTAGGAGTTACTTGAAATCACTTGTTTCATCTGTAAAATAGAAATAATTTCTGCCTCATAGAATAGTTATGAGGATTAAACAAGATCGCCTATAGGCATTGCCTGGCTGATAGGAACTCAGTAAATGGTAGCTACTATTTTTATTCTTCTTCTTATGCTGAATTTCTGTATAGAGAGGAAAATTCATGAAGTGAACTGCCTAATTTCAGATAAGCTATTAATGTTGGTTACTTTTCTAGAATCCTTTTTAAAGTGTGTGTGTGTGTGTGTGTGTGTGTGTGTGTGTGTGTGTCCCAGTATTAGTACTTCATGTAAATATTACATTTTATTGGCATTCTGTAGTATTTGTTTGAGGTTGAAATAATTATTCATGTAACTCCAAGGAATGAGTCCTGTGAAAATAGAATCTTCATTCTTTTATCCCTATTTCTCCCACCTTAAGGTTTCATGGCTAGAGAAACTTTTAAAAATAGTTCCATGTTTAAACATAGAAGCTGTTTTTCTGCCTCATGTCTTCAGTGATAGTAAATATTTTAGACAATAACTTTGTTGTATACGAGTGGCCAGTTTTATTTTATATATTTTATGTATCACTTTGGACCAAGCATTAAATAAAAATCAGTAGGTTCTATATGCTGTGTGCTTTATATACATTTTATGATTTAAGTCTCATATCACCCTGTGTAGATACTATCCCCATTTTATAGATGAAGACACTAAGGCTCAGAGAGGTGTGTAACTTGCCCAGAGATGTATACAGCTAGTAATTGGCAGAAATGGAATATAAATCCAGAATCCAAACTCTTAACCTCAACTCTGTAAACATAAAAATTTTATATGGAATTGCAGAGTCATGAATAATTTGCTTGCTTTGGAGTTTGGGGGTTTGTTTTTAAGTTTGTTTTTTTGTATCCATTGATTTAAAATATCAATACATTTTGTGTTTCTCTTTTTATACAGAGAGCCTGGGGATTTTAAAAGACTACCCTCACTCAGCTTTTACTTTAGAAAAGAAAGTCATCAAAACAGAGCCTGAAGATTCAAGATAGCTATGATTCTCCCACTGTTCTCTGGAAATGGCATCAGATTTAAGGATAATGCTCCATCATAGAAATAAGCCTTAATAACCAATGTTGCCTCATTCAGCACAAACAGATTTCATAGCCAAAGCTTAAGGACTGATACAGTAATCTGTGGAAACCAGGAAGACAAAACTACAGCCACAAAAGAAAATTAAGAGAATGTTACAATCTGTAACAGAAATACTGATCCACATTCCTCTGTAAGTCATTTTATGTGGAAAGGCTTACAAATTAATATTGTAAGCATTAATTATTTAAGAATGTACAATGTATAATTTATAGAAGTAAAATCTAGATGTTGAGACCTGTTTGGGCCAATAGGTGTGGATACAGTTTATCTTACTTGAAATTTCATTGTCTACTTTAAGTGTGTTTTGCGTAAATATTGTATGTCAGAGTTTAGAATCTTTGCAGTCATAAAAAAGAAAGTTTAAGTGATGTAGTTATTGGCAAAGTTGTAATGACTTTGGAAAAATGGAAAGCAAATACTCAATTTAAGTCAGGAAAATGTTGTAGATTTAATATCTGATAAAACTGATTTTGTTTAATAGGAAATGTGTCATTTCATAGTAGTCACATGTCATTTTTACTGGCTTAATTAGGCACATAGTTAATAAATACTGGAGTAATGTCAAAAAAATGAGCAATAGAGTATAAAAACCTCTCTTACCTAGTTGACCCAGGTTGCATTTTATGATAGCTACTTAAGGTATAACAAAAATAGGAAGCTATTAGTTGGACAGAGAACTAGAAACAAGTGGACAGATGTGTAAAAGCCTTGACTTAAAATTATTATTTCAGAATGTGTTATATAGATTAAGACATAGTAAGTTAACCCTAAATGTGATAAGGATGGTGACTGTTAACAAAGGCTATAATATATAGTAGAGTAAGTACTGTTTTATATCCAGAAATTCTTCTCTACGCACCAGAGTCAGAGAAGCTAGATGGCTCTCCCTGGGGAATGTCTTCCCATGCAGACCATCACAGGTTTAGACAATCAGTGCATCCACATTTGCAGGCATATTTCTATGGAGGTTTAGTTGACACATATTATTTATTTTACAATTTCATTTTCGTATACTTTTCAGATTTATGAATGCAGTTTTTTCTTAAAACTCATTTTAACTTGAAAATCTGTTTTAATTCCCCCTATTTAATTAATGGGTTGTATGCCTAAATATGAGGGTGTGCTTAAATGTTAATAACATACTTGCATACTTACTAGAATTTCACATTGGAATCCATAGTGAAAAACAAATACTACTTCTACCAATTTACATTTTTTCTGTTGGTTTAAGAGAAGATGTTTGACAGCTTTACCTACTTCCTCCAGATTCATCTAAACCCAGATATTGCTGAGAAGACTGTATTGACTTGGAATATGTGTTTTTTATGTTGTTTTCGGTTCTGCTCTAGGTCATGACTATGTAAAAAATATTAAGTTATAATCTATTATACTAAAATTCATCAGCCAAATGTTAGATGAAATGTCTGCACTGTAGTCTCTGATCACTGTCACATATATAATTCCTTTTTCATTTTGATTTGTAGAATAGCTTTACAGTAGAAACACCAGTAAACAACTTTTATACTATTAAAAGGCTTTTTTTCCTTCCTAAATGTTTTAATTGTACCATAGTGTTTTGCCCACTGAAGAAGCTTTTTATGGACTTTGCAACTTTGTTGCTAGCTTGAGGTTGATTATTGTGATTGTATTGTTCACTGTGCATAGAAATAGTATGAATACGATTTACATAGATTGTTCAGTTTTTAATATTAGCCATAGAACTGGTTAGTATCTCAGTAGTTTCATGAAACGTTTCCTGTATTCTAATCTATTTTGAGAAATTCTGTGGGTTTTTTTTAATTGTGTCTTATGGTTCAAGTTTGTAGATTTTAATAAGCAAAAATTTTTAAAGATGTGGTAATCTTACAACTAATATTTATCTGTCTTTCATGACCGCACAAACTGCATCTTTAAATCCATAAATAAGTTTCCTTAAGTATCATACTTTTCTGGTCTTTCATGCTTAGTGATAAGGGGGAAGCACAAGAAAAATTTCAGTAGAATACAGTTTTTATTTTGTAAACACTAATGTATTAAACTTGCTATACATTGAAGCAAATAATATATATTTTTATTTGAATTGTATATATGAATTGGATGTTATAACTAGTTGATTTTTTTCATTGTGTTAGAGGTATTTTCACTGAACAAGGTCAATTGGTTACCTCAGTATTACAACCAATATAATCCAAGGGACCATTTCTCCCCAAGTCCGTTTTGTACTTTATTACGTGAAGTCTGCGTTTCTGTGACTATTAAAGCTGTTGGTGACGTGGGATGAGTGCAGTTGCTTCCTGTGGCAATAAAGACTTTGTGTGCCCCACGTATCTCTGTTTATAGAGCTTTCTGCATAGCACTCCTCACAGTAGTATTAGCCTACCTGTCTCCCCTCTCTCATTTGGTCTGGGCTTGAGTGTTAGGGGCCAGGGGCTTATTATACCTTAAGACTAAATATTATTGTCAGCTACCTTCATTTTTATAAAGTTATTTGGCAGACAGGTACTCTGGTCTGTCAGAGAGAGAATTTGGTTTATTTTGTTCTCACTTAAGAGAATGTTACAAAGACATTTTGAAAACTACCCACCATGTCTAACCAGCTAAATTAATAAATAAAAGGGGGAACATTAGGATTTAACATTCATGATATGCTAATATTTGCAAAGTCTTAATGTGATTTGGTCTCAGTATTAAGGGCTAATTATATGAAATTCAACTAACCTGTGGTAGAGAATTAGCAGAAGCTTTGCAACAAAGTGCAAAAATAGTGCTGAAGCCACACACTCACTGAGCTGATGGCTCAGCTTCAAAAATAGTGCTGAGCCACACACTCAGGTGAGGGTGGAGGCCACAGAAGAAATATAAGACATGGTCTTTGCCCTTTGGGAACCCAATACCTAGTTGAATGGGAACTATTACCACTCAGATAAAATCCAAATTTCAGTGTGTTACAGAGGGATGAATAAGGAACTGACATTTAACTGCATTCTGTGTTCAGTAGGTATTATGGTAGTAGATACTTTACAGGTGAAAGAAAGCACATTTAGTGAGTGACACTCGAGATCAGCCAGGACTGGAATAGTTAACAGAAAGAGATGGGGTGTGCTTATGAAGTCATAATGGTAGTACATTTCAACTTGAGGTCACTTTTTAAAAAATTATTAAGCTGAATGCTTGAAAATAATGCTTGCCGTGAATAATCATTCTTTTGACAGTCCCGTTGAACCTATCAGAAGGCAGGGGGAAAAAAGTGCTTTTTCCTGTCCTTAATTAGTAAAACCACTTGGGTAAAAGCTTTAAGATTTGGTGACTGTGAGCACCTAGTGTGCCTTTACAATTATAGTTGATGGTATTGAAAGACTTGAAACCTAAATAAGCATGCAAGGAATTTCCTAACACATGGTCTGCTCACTTGGCTACTCAAATGTTTTAAGTATTACTGACACAGTACCCATTTTGCTGGTGACTTCACTTAATACTGCACTGAGTCTTCAAAAGAAAATCAACAAGACATTAACCTAATGAAACTAGGAGGTCTGTCTCTTATAGGAAATGAATTCAGTTAGTAAAAAGCTGAAGTTAGAATTGAGCAAACGTGTTGTGTTTGTAACAGCTTGAAGCATAAGACCAAATATGGTAGCTGCTATTTAACTAAAAACCAACTTATGGCCCAGCTGTGTGCATGGGTGGCATTTCAGGGAATACAGGCTTATTTATTTGTTATCTGTGGGTGTTCTCATAAATGAGATTCTCAAGTGGGCCTCCAACGTTAATAAAAGAATGATCCAATGTCCAGAAATTTGTTTTTATTGTAAATACGTTTAATCTCAAAAATCCTTCCTGTTGACTGTTTCTTTAGTGACTCTATGATTCTTATTTTACATAGGAGTGATCAAAAGCTAAATGCCAGTGTTTTTCTTACTTTCTGAGTATGCAGTAGTTAAAGCTTTAAAACCTCTTCTCTGGCCTTTGTTTCTACTGACATACGAAATTTTTTTAAAAAGGAAAAAAACACCTGTATGGTGTTTTAAATTTTTTATGCAGAGCTAATCAGAAATTTATTTTGTAAGTTCACAATCAACTGATAAAGTTAGAATCCAAAAACTTACTGTGTTTAACTTTTTAAGTTCAACATAAATCTTTTTCTATCCATAAGTTTATTTATTTTTAAATTTTTATTATAGTTGCTTTACAACGTTGTGTTAGTTTCTACTGCACAGCAAAGTGAATCAGCTATATGTATATATCTATCCCCTCTTTTTTGGATTTCCTTCCCATTTAGGTCACCACAGAGCACTGAGTAGCGTTCCCTGTGCTATACAGTAGGTTCTCATTAGTTATCTATTTTATACATAGTATCAGTAGCAATTTTACGTGAACTATGAATAACGGTTGATTCCATTTACAAAATTGGTTAAGATCCTTTATATTTTTATTCTTTCATATTCTGCCTGTCTTCTAAGGGCCACAACATTTTAAAGTATTAAAACAATATCCTGTTGAATTCTGGGTCTCCAGGATGTATCTGTTTGGTCACAGTTTCCAAGGTTTTATTGTTCTGACAGCTAAATAATCTACTTCCAAGTATTGCTCCCAATAAGGTTAAAGGTCTATTCTTTACCAGTTCATCTTCAGTTAAAGGAAATTTTTATGACATTTTTGTAGCAATTGCATAAAACTCGCAAGAGAAATGCGAGTTCTGTGATTCATCAGAAACGAATCACGAAAAATGCTGATGTTTTATTTCAACATCCATATCAAATGTTTAGTTATGATCCTTTTTCTGTTGCCTCTAATTTTTTTGTACTGTATTATACAATTGCTGTCTGTTTAAGTTTTCCAGTGTAACTTCTCAAAAGAATTGACTTCTTCACAATCTTGGAAATAGAGTTAATTGAATGCTGCCATCAATCATAATATTGCAAAATGCAGATTAAGTACATATAACACTGGTTTAAGATGGTAGCGCCAAACAAGTGTTACAATCAACCCAAGAATTTTTGTCATCAGCCTATTAAGAGTGACAAACTTTGTGAATTTCCTGGTAGTCCAAACAATTTGGTAATCAACCCAGGCTAGTTTTGCTGTGGGTGAGTACCAGTGACGGTATAAGTTAGATTGTGCTTCATATTTACACATTCTGAAACCTTATGAGTCATCTTTGCATTAAAAGCTTGCACCTCATAAATTTATGCTAAAAGTGCCGTGTTCAACACCCACACACAATCCTAAGCAAATAAGGCCATTCTCATGTAACTGTCACAGACACCCTCTGCTGACAGGTCACTAAGGCTCAAGTATGTAGGAAGGTATTTAAGTAGTGCACACGTAGGTGGAATCTTAGTGGTAACCGGCTCAGCAGAGGCATTTTATAATTTTCTGAGACTACCTACCATCCTCAACTGTGAACTGTTAAGCCAAACATCTGTGGTCTAGCCCCATGCCCTGCCATTTAGTATCCTTCCCAGAAGACAAAGTGATCTTTTTGGTAGCATGTTCTCATACTGTGGGTCCTCCAGAGTCACATCATTTTAGTTATAATTCCAAAAAGGAGTACACACTTTCTACCCTCAGGTCTCTGACAACGTAATGTAAGGATGTTTTCCATCAGCAGTTAAAATGGACTAGGTCATCTTTTTCCTTTCTGAAATCAGCCAGTTATTCTATCATCAGAACATGCCCGTACATTGATGAGTGAACTTCTTCTGCATGCATCAGCTAATTCTCAAATTGGAGCACATCTTTCTGAGTTTTACTTATGGGAAGACAGCTTGTGTAAAATAAGACAGACATATCACAGATATAACCAGGTACTTAACTCCAATTCTTAGAATATTAAAAAGCAATATCCACTTGTGAAAAAGATTAACAAGTAAATTTTAGGTTACCTAAACTTATTCAAAGAGAAGAAAAAAAATAATATATTGTAATATTTAAAAGTGAGAAGAGAGATCTAATTTCCCAAGATTTTAACTATTATGTATATAATAGTTTATAGGAAAAATATGTCACTTGTATGCTCCTTTATTAAAAAGACAACTAGTTCTGCTTTGCAAAGCACATGATCTAAAGCAGGCTTATATTTCTAGTGACAGTTGTCGTAGTGCCATATATCAAATTTACCATTTTCTAGCACTGGGCTAACTGCTGTACATTTAATCCTCTCTGCAACTCCAGGAGGTAATTATTATTACCCTCATTTTACAGATGAGGAAACGGAGGTCTCCAGATTAGGTAATTAGTTATCACACCCCTAGTAAGTAGTAACTTGGGCCAGTCCACTTGTTGGATGCCAGTCCCTGTGCACCCTAACCTGTCAAATTTCCTCTCAACTGAGTGGCCTATACTGTATCAATGTTTAACACAATAAACACTTTGAAATGCAGATACAGCTTACATATACACATATATAGAAACTACTGGGCCAAGACATGGAAAGAACCTAAATGTCCCTTGACAGAGCAATGGATATAGAAGATGTGGTGTTTATATACAATGGAATATTACTCAGCCATAAAAAAGAATGAACTAGGGCTTCCCTGGTGGCGCAGTGGTTGAGAGTCCACCTGCCAATGCAGGGGACGCGGGTTCGTGCCCCGGTCCGGAAGATCCCACATGCGGTGGAGCGGCTAGGCCCATGAGCCATGGCCACTGAGCCTGCGCGTCCGGAGCCTGTGCTCCGCAATGGGAGAGGCCACAATAGTGAGAGGCCCGCGTACCGCAAAAAAAAAAAAAAAAAAAAAAAATGAACTAATGCCATTTGCAGCAACATGGATGGACCTAGAGATTATCATACTAAGTGAAGTAAGTCAGAAAGACAAATACCATATGGTATCACTTACATGTGGAATCTAAGATACAACGCAAATGGGCTTCCCTGGTGGCACAGTGGTTAAGAATCCGCCTGCCAAGGCAGGGGACACGGGTTCAAGCCCTGGTCTGGGAAGATCCCACATGCCATGGGGCAACTAAGCCCGTGCACCACAACTACTGAGCCTGCGCTCTAGAGCCCACAAGTCACAACTGCTGAAGCCCGTGCGCCTAGAGCCCGTGCTCTGCAACAAGAGAAGCCACCACAACGAGAAGCCTGCACACTGCAATGAAGAGTAGCCCCCGCTCACCACAACTAAAGGAGCCTGTGCGCAGCAATGAAGACCCAATGCAGCCAAAAATAAAAATAAATAAGTTTAAAACAATTAAATAAATATGACACAAATGAACATATCTACAAAACAGAAACAGACTCACAGATATAGAGAACAGATGTGTGGTTGCCAAGGGGGAGGGGAGGTAGGGGAAGGAAGGATTGGGAGTTTGGGATTAGCAGATGCAATCTAGTATGTCTAGGATGGATAAACCAAAAGGTCCTACTGTATAGCACAGGAAATTATATTCAGTATCCTGTGATAACCCATAATGGAAACGCATATGAAAAATATATAAATGTATAACTGAATCACTTTGCTGTACAGCAGAAATTCACTCAACATTGTAAATCAACTATACTTCAATAAAAACCTTTTTTTAAAAACTAGAAAAAATTATCAATAGTTATCTTGGGCAGAGTAGAAGGACGTGCCCTCACTCCCTCTCGTGAGAGCGCTGGAATCACAACTAACTGCTGAACAGTCATTGATAGGAAGACACTATAACTCACCAAAAAAGATACCCCACATACAGACACAGGAGAAGCCACAATGAGACGGTAGGAGGGCCGCAATCACAATAAAATTGAATCCCATAACTGCTGGGTGGGTGACTCACAAACTGGGGAACTCTTATACCACAGAAGTCCACCCACTGGAATGAAGGTTCTGAGCCCCATGTCAGGCTTCCCAACCTGGGGGTCCAGCAACAGGAGGAGGAATTCCTAGAGAATCAGACTTTGAAGTCTAGGGGATTTGATTGCAGGACTTCGACAGGACTGGGGGAAACAGAGACTCCACTCTTGGAGGGCACACACAAAGTAGTGTGCACATCAGGACCCAGGGGAAAGAGCAGTGACCCCATAGGAGACTGAATCAGACCTACCTGCTAGTGTTGGAGGGTCTCCTGCTGAGGTGGGGGGGTGGCTGTGGCTCACTGCAGGGACAAGGACACTGGCAGCAGAAGTTCTGGGAAGTACTCCTTGGTGTGAGCCCTCCCAGAGTCTGCCATTAGCCCCACCAAAGAGCCAGGTAGGCTGCAGTGCTGGGTCACCTCAAGCCAAACAGAGAGGGAACCCAGCCCCACTCATCAGCAGACAAGTAGATTAAATATTTACTGAGTTCTGCCCACCAGAGCAACACCCAGCTGTACACACCACCAGACCCTCCCGTCAGGAAGCTTGCATAGCCTCATGCACCAAAGGGCAGACAGCAGAAGCAAGAAGAACTACAATTCTGCAGCCTGTGGAATGAAAACCACATTCACAGAAAGACAGAAAGGCAGAAGACTATGTACCAGATGAAGGAACAAGATAAAACCCCAGAAAAACAATTAAATGAAGTGGAGATAGGCAACCTTCCAGAAAAAGAATTCGGAATGATGATAGTGAAGATGATCCAGGACCTCGGAAAAAGAATGGGGGCAAAGATCAAGAAGATGCAAGAAATGTTTAACAAAGACCTAGAAGAATTAAAGAACAAACAGACAGAGATGAACAATATAATAACTGAAATGAAAAGTACACTAGAAGGAATCAATAGCAGAATAACTGAGGCAGAAGAATGGATAAGTGACCGGGAAGACAATATGGTGGAACTCGCAGCTGTGGAACAGAATAAAGAAAAAAGAATTAAAAGAAATGACGACAGCCTAAGAGACCTCTGGGACAACATTAAATGCAACAATATTTGCATTATAGGGGTCCCAGAAGGAGACGAGAGAGAGAAAGGACCCGAGAAAATATTTGAAGAGATTATAGTCGAAAACTTCCCTAACATGGGAAAGGAAATAGCCACCCAAGTCCAGGAAGTGCAGAGAGTCCCAGGCAGGATAAACCCAAGGAGAAAAACGCTGAGACACATAGTAATCAAATTGACAAAAATTAAAGACAAAGAAAAATTATTAAAAGCGACAAAGGAAAAGCAACAAATAACATACAAGGGAACTCCCATACAGTTAACAGGTGATTTCTCAGCACAAACTCTACAAGCCAGAAGGGAGTGGCACAATATGTGTAAAGGGATGAAAGGGAAGAACCTACAACCAAGATTACTCTGCCTGGCAAGGATCTCATTCAGATTCGATGGAGAAATCAAAAGCTTTACAGACAAGCAAAAGCTAAGAGAATTCAGCACCACCAAACCAGCTCTACAACAAACGCTAAAGGAACTTCTCTAAGTGGGAAACGCAAGAGAAGAAATGGACCTACAAAACAAACCCAAAACAATTAAGAAAATGGTCATATGAACATACATATCGATAATTACCTTAACCGTGAATGGATTAAATGCTCCAACCAAAAGACACAGGCTTGCTGAATGGATACAAAAACAAGACCCATATATATGCTGTCTACAAGAGACCCACTTCAGACCTAGGGACACATACAGCCTGAAAGTGAGGGGATGAAAAAAGATATTCCATGCAAATGGAAATCAAAAGAAAGCTGGAGTAGCAGTACTCATATCAGATAAAATAGACTTTAAAATAAAGAATATTACAAGAGACAAGGAAGGACACTACATAATGATCAAGGGGTCAGTCCAAGAAGAAAATATAACAATTATAAATATATATGCACCCAACATAGGAGCACCTCAATACATAAGGCAACTGCTAACAGCTATAAAAGAGGAAATCAACAGTAACACAATAATAGTGGGGGACTTTAACACCTCACTTACGCCAATGGACAGATCATCCAAACAGAAAATTACTGAGGAAACACAAGCTTTAAATGACACAATAGACCAGATAGATTTAATTGATATTTATAGGACATTCCATCCAAAAACAGCAGATTACACTTTCTTCTCAAGCGCACACAGAACATTCTCCAGGATAGATCACATCTTGGGTCACAAATCAAGCCTCAGTAAATTTAAGAAAACTGAAATCATATCAAGCATCTTTTCCGACCACAACGCTATGAGATTAGAAATGAATTACAGGGAAAAAAACCAAAGAAAACATAAACACATGGAGACTAAACAATACGTTACTAAATAACCAATAGATCACTGAAGAAACCAAAGGGTATATCAAAAAATACCTAGAGGGCTTCCCTGGTGGCGCAATGGTTGAGAGTCCACCTGCCGATGCAGGGACACGGGTTCGTACCCCGGTCCGGGAAGATCCCACATGCCATGGAGTGGCTGGGCCCTTGAGCCATGGCCGCTGAGCCTGCGTGTCTGGAGCCTGTGCTCTGCAACGGGAGAGGCCACAACAGTGAGAGGCCTGCGTACCGCAAAAAAAAAAAAAAAAAAAAACAAAAAAACCTAGAGACAAATGACAACGAAAACATGACAATCCAAAACCTATGGGATGCAACAAAAGTAGTTCTAAGGGGGAAGTTTATAGCAATACAATCCTACCTCAAGAAACTAGAAAAATCCCAAATAAACAATCTAACCTTACACCTAAAGGAACTAGATAAAGAAGAATAAGCAAAACCCAAAGTTAGTAGGAGGAAAGAAATCATATAGATCAGGGCAGAAATAAATGAAATAGAAACAAAGAAAACAATAGCAAAGATGAATAAAAGTAAAAGCTGGTTCTTTGAGAAGATAAACAAAATTGATAAATCTTTAGCCAGACTCATCAAGAAAAAGAGGGAGAGGACTCAAATCAATAAAATTAGAAATGAAAAAGGAGAAGTTACAACACACACTGCAGAAATACAAAGCATCCTAAGAGACTACTACAAGCAACTCTATGCCAGTAAAATGGACAACCTGAAAGAAATGGGCAAATTCTTGGAAAGATATAACCTTCCAAGACTGAACTAAGAAGAAATAGAAAATATGAACAGACCGATCACAAGTAATGATATTGAAACTGTGATTAAAAGTCTTCCAACAAACAAAAGTTCAGGACCAGATGGCTTCATGGGTGAATTCTATCAAACATTTAGAAAAGAGCTAACACCCACCCTTCTCAAATCTTTCAAAAAATTGCAGAGGAAGGAACACTCCTAAACTCATTCTATGAGGCCACCATCACCCTGATACCAAAACCAGGCAGAGGTACTACAGAAAAAGAAAATTACAGACCAATATCACCCATGAATACAGATGCAAAAATCCTCAACAAAATACTAGCAAACAGAATCCAACAACACATTAAAAGGATCAGACACCATGATCAAGTGGGATTTATCCCAGGGATGCAAGGATTCTTCAATATATGCAAATCAATCAATGTGATACACCATATTAACAAATTGAAGAAGAAAAACCATATGATCATCTCAATACATGCAGAAAAAGCTTTTGACAAAATTCAACACCCATTTATGATAAAAACTCTCCAGAAAGTGGGCATAGAGGGAACTTACCTCAACATAATAAAGGCCATATATGATAAACCCATAGCAAACATCATTCTCAATGGTGAAAAACTGAAAGCATTTCCTCTCAGATCAGGAACAAGACAAGGAAGTCCACTCTCGCCACTACTATTCAACATAGTTTTGGAAGTCCTAGCCACAGCAATCAGAGAAGAAAAAGAAGTAGCAGGAATACAAATTGGAAAAGAAAAAGTAAAACAGTCACTGTTTGCAGATGACATGATACTATACATAGAGAATCCTAAAGATGCCACCAGAAAACTACTAGAGCTAATCAGTGAATTTGGTAAAGTTGCAGGATACAAAATTAATGCACAGAAATCTCTTGCATTCCTATACACTAACAACAAAAGATCAGAAAGAGAAATTAAGGAAACAATCCCATTCACCACTGCAACAAAAAGAATAAAATACCTAGGAATAAACTCACCTAAGGAGGTAAAAGACCTGTACTCAGAAAACTGTAAGACACTGATGAAAGAAATCAAAGATGACACAAAGAGATGGAGAGATATTCCATGTTCTTGGATTGGAAGAATCAATATTGTGAAAATGACTATACTACCCAAAGCAATCTACAGATTCAATGCAATCCCTGTCAAATTACCAATGGCATTTTTTACAGAACTAGAACAAAAAAACCTTAAAATTTGTATGGAGACACAAAAGACCCCAAATAACCAAAGCAATCTTGAGGGGAAAAAATGGAGCTGGAGGAATCAGACTCCCTGACTTCAGACTATTCTCCAAACTACAGTAATCAAGACAATATAGTACTGGCACAAAAACAGAAATATAGATCAATGGAACAGGATAGAAAGCCCAGAGATAAACCCATGCACCTATGGTCAACTAATCTATGACAAAGGAGGCAAGGATATACAATGGAGAAAAGACAGTCTCTTCAATAAATGGTGCTGGGGGGCTTCCCTGGTGGCACAGTGGTTGGGAGTCTGCCTGGCAATGCAGGGGGCATGGGTTCGAGCCCTGGTCTGAGATCCCACATGCCACGGAGCAACTGAGCCCGTGTGCCACAACTACTGAGCCTGTGCTCTAGAGCCCGCAAGCCACAACTACTGAAGCCCATGTGCCACAGCTGCTGAAGCCTGCACACCTAGAGCCCATGCTCTGCAACAGGAGAGGCCACCGCAATGAGAAGCCCGTGTACCACAGTGAAGAGTGGCCCACGCTCTCAGCAACTAGAGAGGGCCCGCGTGCAGCAGCAAAGACACAAGGCAGACAAAAATTAAATAAATGAATAAATAAATAAATTTATTAAAAAAGGAAAAGTGGTGCTGGGAAAACTGGACAGCTACATGTAAAAGAATGAAATTAGAACACTCCCTAACAGCATACAGAGAAATAAACTCAAAATGGATTAAAGACCTAAATGTAAGGCCAGACACTATAAAACTCTTAGAGGAAAACATAGGCAGAACACTCTTTGACATAAATCACAGCAAGATCTTTTTTGACCCACCTCCTAGAGTAATGGAAATAAAAACAAAAATAAAAGAATGGGATCTAGTGAAACTTAAAAGCTTTTGCACAGGGCTTCCAAGTGGCGCAGTGGTTGAGAGTCCGCCTGCTGATGCAGGGGATGCAGGTTTGTGCCCTGGTCTGGGAGGATCCCACGTGCCGCGGAGTGGCTGGGCCCATAAGCCATGGCCGCTGAGCCTGCGCCTCCGGAGCCTGTGCTCCGCAACGGGGGAGGCCACAGCAGTGAGAGGCCCGCGTACCGCAAAAAAAAACAAAACAAAAAAACAAAGGATTAATCTCTAAAATATATAAACAGTTCATGCAGCTCAATTTAAAAAAGACAAACAACTCAATCCAAACCTGGGCAGAAGACCTAAATAGACATTTCTCCAAAGAAGTCATACAAATGGCTAAGAAGCACATGTAAAGCTGCTCAACATCACTAATTATTAGAGAAATGCAAACCAAAACTACAATGAGGTATCACCTCACACCAGTTAGAATGGGCATCATCAGGCAATCTACAAACAACAATTGCTGGAGAGGGTGTGGAGAAAAGGGAACCCTTTGGCACTGTTGGTGGGAATATAAATTGATACAGACACTATGGAAAACAGTATGGAGATTCCTTAAAAAACTAAAAATAGAATTACCATATGACCTAGCAATCCCACTACTGGGCATATACCCAGAGAAAACCATAATTCAAAAAAACACATGCACCCCAGTGTTCACTGCAGCACCATTTACAATAGCCAGGTCATGGAAGCAACCTAAATGCCCATCGACAGACAAATGGATAAAGAAGATGTGGTACACATATACAATGGAATATTACTCAGCCCTAAAAAGGAACGAAGCTGGGTCATTTGTAGAGACATGGATGGACCTAGAGACTGTCATAGAGAGTGAAGTCAGAAAGAGAAAAACAAATATCGTGTATTAACGCATATATGTGAAATCTAGAAAAATGGTACAGATGAACCAGTTTGCAAGGCAGAAATAAGAGACACATGTAGAGAACAAATGTATGGACACCAAGGATGGAAAGTTGGGGGCGGGGTGGTGGTGGGATGAATTGGGAGATTGGGATTGACATATATACACTAATATATATAAAATAGATAACTAATAAGAACCTGCTGTATAAAAAATAAACAAATAAAATTTTAAAAATAGTTATCTTAAAATACTGGTAAATTCTCAGATTTAACAGTAATGTTAGTAAAATATTGTTTATGTTATACTTTTTTTAAAAAGGAACTATTGGGCTATATGCACATGAGTATAGATCCACTGGTTAGTTGCTAGTGGTGTCTAGATTCCAGCAAAAGCTTCCTAAAGGAAGTAAGTGTCAAGCCATTCTGAAGGCAGCAGAGAATTTAAGGGGCATTACGCTGCTTTAGGGCTAGCATGTATGAAAGGCCCAGGTTGGGGAGCAGAAAAGTCACATTCAGGTACCACTGGGAAATGTAATGCACTGGAGCAGAGAATTTAGATAAAAATTTAGAGATGAAACATCTAGAAAAAAAAATGCTCACTAAATGGAGTCTTTTGAAACTCATACAAAGTTCTCATTTAATTTGGGAAGCAATTAGGAGTGTTTGAGGAGGGGAGTGAAACAGTCCAAAAATGTTTGAAACAGGAAAAAAGTAATATATATCAGATTCTTAATATAAGGTATTCCAAGGAGCCTCCAAAAAGCTTGATTCTGGCTCTGACATGTGGAAAGACTGACTAGGATGCTGTTGCAGTGTTCAGCCTTCAGGTGGTCAAACTAGACTTGAGCAGTGAGAATAAGGAGCAAGGGGAATAATAGTTAAGGCTGTCCAATCATTCAATAATTCATTAATTCAGCAAACATTTGTTAAGCCACCTGCTTAAAAATATCCAGGTACAGTGTTAGGAACTGGGGATGAAAAGATCATAAGACATGGTCCCCCCCCTTGAGAGATACTCACTGTCTAGCAGAGGAAGACAGCGATTGTTGTTGTTGATGAATTGGCAGGACTTGATAATAGACTAAAATAAATGTCTGGCTCATGTGAAGGGAACATATTGGTCAACTGGATAAAAAATTATCCATGTTTGTGGCCCTGGGAAAAGGAGGGAATAGTAGCACCACTTTACAGAGGAATTTAGGAAGGAGAGTGAGTTTTGGTGTTCAATAATATTTCGTTTCAGACAGGTTCAATTTGGAAGTTGTTGGTATATGTGAGAGTGCTGCCCTGCAGGCAGCAAGAAATATCAAACCAATGATAATGATGGTCTAAGCTGGAGCTGATTTTTGAGAATTTAAAGTCATTTTCCTAGAGAGACTCCACCAAGAGCAAAGTTAGTTATAGATAAACTGATAATCCACAAATAAACCTAAAAAGACCCCCGAATAAAGGTTTAGGTGTGTTTTGCGTGTGTTGTTTAGAGGGAAGAGAGGAAGGAGGGACTGAGTGAAGGAAAAAATTAGCTAGATTTCAAACCATGTTTCACTTCATTTGTGCCTCCAAATTTCACCCACAAATTATTTATTACAAAGGGAAAAAGCTAATTTTACAATTGTGAAATCTAGTTTATTATCCTTTCCTGAAATGAGTGGAAAAATTCTAGAAATAGCACCTTTATTTAAAGCTTGCAAGGCTATCTTTATCATTATAATTGTGACCAAATTAATCCTTTCCACAAACCAGCAAATTTGGCATTATTTTTCTCATTTTATGAAAGAAAAACTGCACTGAGAGGTTTAGGAGCCCACTGATACTTTGAGAAGGAATTAGTTTGCAGGTGACAATTGTTTCTGCTTTGATTTCTGTCTTTAATGAGGAAAGAAAATCAGACTGTGTATTTAAAAAATATAGGTTGCCTCCAGCCCCTTTATGTGGACCAATGTGAGGCCTCCAATGAGACAATTACAAAAGGTTGAGGAAGAAGCAGCATAGGCACTGACGGCTTAAGATAAATTCAAAGTCAAATGTAAAGATTGTTACTTTGTTTCTTAAATGGAGAGTCTTTTTTTAAGATAGAGAAATCGTGTGTTGTTTTGTTAAATATTTTCTTAAAACTCAAGGGTTTTCTAAATCCAACAAAAATTATCACGAACATTTTTTAGGCATGCATCTAAGGACAAGGTGATGTTAAGAACAAATTAAGGTATGATTCCTGAACTTGAAACATTTATAATATAAAACAGACGACATTATTCTGAACAAATTTAAAGAATAAGAGAAAAAATTACAAACTGTGCCCACCATCCAGACCCATACTCTGCCTTCACTCAAGGATGTGCACACCAGGAATGGGTATCATTGTGGGCCATCTTGAAGGCTGCCTTCCATGGGGAGGAGGGGACAATGAGCTCTGTTTGACATGCTGAGTTTGAGAGGCCATCAGTTTATCTTAGTGGAGCTATTTAGGATTTACTTGGAAACAAAAGTCTGGAGATGAGGAAAGCCTGGAGCTCAGGTCAAGACTGGGGTCATGGATTGGGGGGTTATAAATGGTAGTGTGTCTTATAAATGGTAGTTGAAGCCATGGGAGTGAATGAGAGAGGGTAGAAATAGGAGAAAGTTAAACATAGAATCCTGGGAAATATTAACTCATATGGAGCATGTGGAATGAGAAGAACCGCCAGAGATACAAAAGGGCAGTTAGAGAGAAGAACAGAGAGAGAGAGTAACATCCTGGAAGCTACAGAGTAGAGGTGATCAGTAATGTCAAATTAGACAAGAGTCACTTAGGATGAGAACAGGCTGTTGGATGTGATTATTCAGTAGGGCATTGTTAACCTTTAAGAGTGTGCTACCAAACAGGGTAATTGGGGAAAAGAATTGGTGCAACTGTCTAATGCAATTCGCTAAAGTAAAATACAACATACTGATAAAAGTAAATAGAGTATGAAAATTAGTAATGGCCTTGATATAGGGCATCTTTTATGCAAATCTAAGGGTGGCCTATTCCTTGATAAACACCACATCCCTCCTTCATCACAGATTAGACAGATTTACTTAGAGCTATATGACACACCCCAGCTCACGATGCAAGCCAGAATTCAGTGCATCTGGATCCCTTAAGCTCCTCAGCTCAGCCCCTGTCACACAGTCTGCATCTCAAAAGACTGAAGTAGAATCCCACAACAACTGATCAGGAACACCAAACTTCACAGCAGAACAAGTTTGTGTAAAAGAAAACATTTGGGTTTTTTGTTTTTCTATGCATCTCAGTAAAATGAGCTTTTAACTGTAAAATACTAATGACTCGACCCATGATGCCAGGCTACCAAAGTAAACATCTGGCTGTTTATAATAATCTGTGTTTATTTGTTCTAAAACACTTCATTTATTTTATCACTGCTTATTTGCAGTTTTTATGTCTTCAAAAATAGGTAGTAAAAAACAAGAATGAAGAGAATGTTTAGAAGAAAACAGAAGTTCACCAATGTATATGTATTTTTAAAGATTTAAAATACATTTTAACCTCTAGAATGTACTTGTTTTCCTCATGCTAAGGGCAGCTTTGAGTTATGATTAAAACACTCTAATAGCTGTAGTTTAGCCAAAACATATTCTCCCTGATCTCACAGAAATGATGAACTTGTGACTTTAATTCTATGAAGGGAAACTGGTTACATCTGCTCTTTGCTTCTGCCAACAAAGGGAGTGAATGTATACATAGCAGAGCCTAAGAAGGAATATGTGCCCAACCACATCCTGGCAGCTTTGGGAAGATAGGATCTGCCCAAGCTCAACATTGGAATTGGGAGTAAAGAGCTATAAAAACTAATATTTTAGTAGCCTACAATCTGCTATTCTTGAACTATTCTATGTAGTAGCCTACAATCCACTATTCTTAAAGTACAAGGTCATTAGCTTTTGTAAAAATCTTTGAGTTAGAAAATTACACTAGCCTCATTCTTTGTAATTTGCTATTTTTAACTTAATAAAAGTAGCTTTTGAAAGTCACTTTATTCTCTCAAAATCTCTCACAAGATGTCCATTTTATGTTTGTTCTGACTGCAGATGGGGCACCAGAATTCTGAGGTAGAATTTATAACATGGGTAGTGATACATATATACACACATATAGATGGAAGAGTCTAAGGAACTGTTTCTATTGAAAGAGGGTAGAATGTTAAAATCATCTGCCCAATTCCCTAAACGAACCTGGGCCCAGCTGTTAAGTGACTTGTCAAAGGTCTCACAACTGAGAGGTGATAGACCCACGGTGAGACCCTAGGTCCCTGTCTCCCTAGTCCAGTGCTCTCTCTCCTGCACCATCCTGCCTCTCCACTAGGTGAAGAGTGTACCCCTAAACAAAACAAAACACTTTACTATTAGTGGTCAGAGAAAATTCAGGAAACATGAATTTGAGTTCTGGCTCATCTACCATTTATTTGCCATCAACAAGTCACTTATATCTCTACATCTATAGCTGCATTTCCTTTAACCAGAGAAGTACACTTTGGTAATTCAAAGACATGTGCTATATAGGTTAAGGACTGGGGGTCAGAAAGCCTCTGTTTTTTTAAAATTAATTAATTAATTAATCAATTTTTGGCTGTGTTGGGTCTTTGTTGCTGCGCACGGGCTTTATCTAGTTGCGGTGAGCGGGGGCTACTCTTCATTGAGGTGTGTGGGCTTCAGTAGTTGTGGCATTCGGGCTCAGTACTTGTGGCTCGCAGGCTTTAGAGTGCAGGCTCAGTAGTTGTGGTGCACAGGCTTAGTTGCTCCGCAGCATGTGGGATCTTCACAGACCAGGGCTCAAACCTGTGTCCCCTGCATTGGCAGGCGGATTCTTAACCACTTTGCCACCAGGGTAGTCCCCAGAAAGCCTCTGTTTTATAACTGGTTTTATCTTCAGGTGATGAGACTTTTAAACAAGTCATTAAAACTTTTTGACCTTCAGTTCTCTCATTTGTAAGATGTGGATCATAAGAGATGCTCTCCAGATCCCAGGACTGCAGTGGAATTATGGCATATAAAAGACATAAAAGTGTTGTAAACAGTCACAGTCTTTTATGAGGTACAGATATTGTCTTACCTGATTCCATGGGTATCCCCAAGAATCCAGGAGGCTATCCTTATAATGTTTAAGTTATTGCTAATAGTAACTGAAGAAAAAAAATTATTGGAGTCTGCAACCTTTCTTTCCTTAAAGAACATGCTTTGCTTATTTGTTACAATCCGATTTAAAAAACAAAAAGGGTTTTATTCAAGCACATGGGAGGTGCTGTCCTGCAGCAAAAGAACACTGACTGAGGTTCGGGATGCTGGATTCCAGTCCTTGGCTCTGCCATTGTCTTAATGTGTGACTTATCAGATCACATCTTTGCTGTACTTTAATTTCCTCTTCAGTAAAAAGAAGGTTGGGTTTTCACTGGTTGTCCACTCATGTCCTTCTGATAATCTGATGAAGTATATTGATCCTCTCCTCATAATGCACCCAGGCCTTAACTTTTGCATAAATTTCAATGGACTCATAGACTCACCCAATATAGAATGGACTCCAGGTTAGGAATCCGTGACCTCATTGGTCTCTTCTGGATTTAACTGTCTAGGAAAGCTACAACCAAGCTGTCTATGTCTATTTTGGACAAAGATAGCATTCCATTTTCAGTTAGCTTTTTTTATTCATTAGAGTTCAACCTGGATCCTACAGATGGTAGGAGATTTCTGGCACAACATCACCCCATAAGTAGTTGAAATTTGTGAGGAAAAGGATCTGATGGCCTCAGTATTATTTAAAATAGGAACTCCTGAATCTGTCATCCCATATCTTAAGCATAGGTAATTTTTGGTTCTCTATCTAGGCCAACAACTAAAATACAATGGCACTTTATATAACAAGTTCTTAAATCTTTGCTCATATTAAAAAGAAATTTGAGAAATTGAAAAACCCTTCTTTCCTTGAAAAGATACATGGAAAGGGAAGAAATAAACTTGTATTATGCTCTTCTTTTTTTTTTTTGATATTAACCTGTTCTGAGAATCAGGTGAATAAGTGACAGACTACATACTCTGTCAATTACATAATGACTAGTGTGAGCTCTTGGTTGACTGCAAAAGAGTCCATTCAAATCAGTTTAGGCACACAGGGAAGTTTTTTGGAAGAATACAAGTATATCGCAAGGAATCCAGGGCAGGATATCAGTACAGCCTCAGGAAGAACCAATGCCCAAGAAGCTGGGAATTCAGAAGTGATGTTTATTTGTTTCCACTGTCTCAGAGAAGCTAAATGTTTCCTAGTTTCCCCTTCCCTCTGCACATGTGCTTCATCTGTCCCACTAGCAGTGTCTGCTTCAGAATACTCATGGCTGCCCAGCTAAGCACGACTTTCTGTCCAGATCCCAACTAAGATTGAAAGCCCAATTCCAAATTTCCTCCAGGGGGGATTTGATTGCTCCAGCTTAAGGCAGGAAGAGTCATGGGAGCAAAATTTCCCATAAGCTTTCCTTAAAAGAGGGTGTCAGGAAGAGTGAAAATAATAGGGAAAGGAAATGACTTTCATCCCTAGCATATGGCAGATCTCAAGTCGAGGCAAGGGAATCAACTACTTGTTGGTAGTGACTGAGGTTGGAGCACTGACGCTTGCTCCCAAAGTCCAGTCTCTTCCTGCTACTCCTCATGCTCAGAGGGAGCCTTTATCTGGAGAAGACATCCATAGCCCAGCAGCTACCAGTTAGCATCAGGGAGCTAGTCTACTCTCTTGCCTGTATCTCTTTCCAGATGGATATCAACACTTAAGATTTTATGTGACAACTGCATTCTGAACTCTTCATCAAGAAAATGTTAACCATAGAGTTGCAGTCAATAACACAGATTTTCACAATAAAAATTGTAGGACCATTTAACCATCTATTAATGTATTTTAAAGTGTTGGGACAGTTGGGAAAGACAACTTGGGACAGTTGGGAAAATGTAGATTAGCTTTGAAACTTTAAAACTGTATTCATTAGCACTGCTCTGATTGCTAAATATGTAAGCTCATTTGAGCTAGCTTAAGAAAAATTAGAAATTTATTTAAAAAATATAGTGATGTTTAAGAATATGAGGATAAAAGGACAGCTCTGTTGGGCAGAAACTAGGAAACTGACACTATCAGGAACCCACATAGTTCTGTTCCCACTGTCTTCTCTGCTTCTCTAAGTCTACTTCCTTTTTATCCCTGCCACCTGGCTTTTACCTGTTCCTTAATTCATGAAGTGGAATATGACTGCCAGCAATAGTGAGTTTACCCACTTAGGAGGTGAGTTTTTGAAATAAGAATTTGTGTGTGTGTTTCTGTTTTGTAGTTCTTTCTGCTCCTCCAGAGCCATCCACACTGACTGAAAGAGAATTAAGAATGTTCCAGCCAGTATGCAAAGATAAAGAAACAGTCAATGTTTGTTTTGTTTTTTAACAAAATAAGCTCTTTTGTAAGAGTCTGTCAGCAACAATAGTACTGGAAGCAGCAACTTTTTTTTTTCTTCTTTTTTTTGGTAAGTCTTTACATTTTAGAATAGTTTAAGATTCACAGTAAAATTGAGAGGAAGGTACAGATATTTTCTATTATTCTCTGCCCTTCTCCCCCCCACCTTCCCAAGGAGTTTATTTGGGCAGACTTGGGTGGGGAGGCTCTGCATCTAAAAGAGGTATTGACAGGCATAGAGAACAGGCTTGTGGTTGCCAAAGGGGAGGGGAGGTGGGAGAAGGATGGACTGGGTGTTTGGGATTAGCAGATAAAAACTATTATGTAGAATGGACAAACAACAAGGTCCTACTGTATAGCACAGGGAATTATATTCAATATCCTGTAATAACCCATAATGGAAAAGAAAAAAAAATAGGAGGGTGTTGAGCCTCTTGATGGTGAAGCGTGGTTTGTTCTAGTGACTCAGGACCCAATGAGGCAGTGGGAACTTGACCTTGGAGTCGTGGAACCACTTGACCACTGCTGGGCAGCATCAGAGATCTGGATCCAGTGGGCCTGGGCGCGGTGCCAGGTGCCACATCTCGGTAGCACTGGGTGATGGCACCCGCGGTGGTCAGGTCTCTGAACTCTCGGTATAGTGGTGGGTACCGCTCTGGGAGTCATAGCGCAGCCAGATACCAAAGTTCTTCACCCATAAGGGTTATTTCTGGAATACCTGCCCACAGTAGACAAATTCCCCTGAAGACTTCATAGAAGTCTTGCATAAAAGCCAAAGTCTTCATGAAGACATGTACAGAAGCCAAAGCTTTTGATTTGAATGAGGTAGGTTTTGTTGAGAGAAGAAAACATTGTGAGAAATGAAAGAAAAGGCCTTGAAGGAAGCAGGGTATAGAATTTATATCCTAACAACAATACCTTGGAAAGAGGCTGGAAGAAGATGCTGAATGTAACTACCCCCTACCCCCAGGGAGAAGGGAGGCAGGTCAGTGGAGCTGGGGATGAGGGACCAGGACCTTTGGGGAACCACATGGATGGAGGCAGAGTTTGCCTGGAGATGTGAGTACCTTACTCAGCAGGGCTGGGAGCCACATGGGGGAGCCAGCCAGGCCTGCAGACCTTGGGTCACCACTGGAGCGAGGCTACACTTGCCCTGGTCCTTGTGTAAGGGAGCCACAATTAGCTGGGCTCTGTGCTTTGCTACCTGTAGAGGTCCTTCCACTGACAGCAGCTAGCACATCACATCACCTTGGCCCATCCAGCAGAAGGGGGCCTCCTAGACTTAAGAAGTTAAGGATCTCCAACTGATCTGCCCATGTGAACTATCAGCCATTTCAACAGAGTGGGACATTCCTAAGTTTTTCACCACAGAGGGTGGGCCCTGACCGCAAAGGGGGGTAGTGATTGTGGGAGCAAGATGCCACTCTCCCTTTACTTGGATACTACTGGGCAGTGGAGAACCTTACCTCATCATAAGATCACACACATGGCTGCTTTCTATCTCCAAGTTAATTCCAAATTCCCAGGGGAGGAATTCTGATTGGCATAGCCTGGGTCAGGTGTCCACTCCAGTCCAACCAACTGTGGAAAAGAGAGTGGAGATTCATCCACTTTAGGTGGGGAGGGGGGGTGGGGGGGCGGGGAATATTTTAGGGGGGTGTCATGAACTGGGCAGACACTCCAAAGTGCTTTCATATGAAACTCTTTACACAGTTATAACTCAGTATCAGATCATTAGACAATATGTTAGCATTCAGACATATAAAATTTAATCTTTTATGAACTACTATGTAATCTTGGACATTTTGTAGGTTTTATGGGCTGAGGTAGAGTGGGGAGAAGGCTGGAGAGGGCAGAATGAAGCCTCTCCTCCAAATCCCTTGGACTGATTTGGGGTCCTCTGTGTGGTGAGGTTTGGAGGCTGGAGATGAGTGAGTTAGTCAAGAAGACTTTGTGAGACTTTGAGTACAGGCAGGGCTGCTTCAGGAGCCCAGATGACAAGTGTGGTTGGGAGCATGGCTGTGGCACCCCAAGGACTGGCAGCTGTGAGAGTAGACCCTGCACCCTGGACAAAGACTCTGGAGATCTCACAGGCTGGTGACCACAGTGAGCCTTCTCCCAGCAGCCTTCTGAAGAGCAGATGTGATGAAGCTGGAGCTGAAGTAAAAAAATAGAAGAAAGCAAGCCCAGGGTGCATGTCGGGCAGTACTGGTGTGGTTTGGGGACACATTTGGGACTCACTTTGCCTGAGAGCCAGTGTCTACACTGACTCAAATAGGGGCTAAAGACCTTTAAGATCCATAAAACCTTGTCTCCAGATGTTATGGGGTGAATCATGTTCCCCTAAAAATTTGTGTATTGAAGTTTTAACCACCCCCCCCAACCCTAGTACTTCAGAATGTAATCATATTTGGAGATAGAATCTTGAAAGAGGTAATTAAATTGAAATAAGGTCTTATGGGTGGGCCTTAACCTAATATCACTGTTGTCCTTATATAGATAAGGAAATTTAGACAGAAGACACAGTGTACAGAGGAAAGACAATGTGAAGATTTAGGGAGAAGGTGCCTATCTACAAGGCAAGGAGAGAGGTCTGAAACAGGTCCCTCCCTCACATCAGAAGGAACCAACCCTGCTGACACTTTGATCGTGGACTAATAGCCTCTAGAATTGTGAGAAAATAAGTTTCTGTTTTTTAAGCCACTGAGTCTATGGTACGTTGTTACAGCATCCCTGGAAAACTAAAACATCAGAACGTTGTTTTCCAAAGGAAATTTCTTGGCCTCTGAATTTTATGGATTTCCTAATATCACAGATTAAAAGATTCATTGACTTATAACTGTGGTTTTTTAGCAACAGGGAGAAGACACTGGTATTATCCATGTAAAGCTAAGCACATTGCTATAGAATAGAAGAAAAGGTACACCTTCAGCCCAGCTAGTGACTGATGGCCTGGTAGGTAGCAAAATGGCCACATTTTCAAGTGATTTTGCAACAGTGTTCTCTGAAACAAACCAATTAGCTGTTTAATGATTAAATCCTACATGATTTCCCACAACAGAAATTATTTTAAATTCAGAGCTGGTTTAAAAGGTAACTAGCTTGTTGACCATCTTGGGACCCCAGTCTACAGGAATTCATGTGGACACACTGGAATTAATTGGGAATATCATGCTGGTTAATTAAGTAACTCCTTGAATAATAGGCTAAATGAGAGCTGTCTTGTTCCTTTGGTGTTCTTGAGTAGAAATACCAAACAACAATCTCTGGTGAGAATCTTGCAACACATAAATGCACACTGCACTGTGCAATTATAAGTTGGATATCAACCATGAGATTAGCTGACAGTCTCCTGAAGTCTCAGTCAGCTAAAATTGTGACACTTACTACTGCAAGGCATGGTGCTGTTTACTGGGAACAAGTGATTTGTTTTATTGTCTAAATTTTGAACCCTTAATAGACTCCCAAGAAGTTTCCTATTCAAAAAACTGCAAAAGAAAACTGAAGAGAGAGGGACCCAAAACAAACAAAAAAGCACAGAAAAGTGGGATCTTTTGGCCAAATTTTTCCAGTCTTGATTTTCGGCTATGGGAGTAACTCCCTAAATGAATGCGTTTTTCTCTTGCTTCTGTAGACATTTCTCGTGCAGAATAAATTTCTTTTTATGGAAAAGATATGATATGGAAAAAGCAAATAGAACAGTGTTGGATGTCTTCTGTGTCAGATGATTACTTTTAAGATTCTATAACTGAAAGCTGATTGAAATTGAAACAGTGTGCTTTTCCAAGTGAAGCAAATTCCAACAGGTTCAGCAAAATAAAATTTGAATGATATTATTGTCAGGAATTATTTAAAAACTATGAAATGTGAAAATACTATGCTACATTCAGGTCATGTAATAAATCAATTCTTTTTAACATAAAAAGACATATAACTTTTGTTAATAAAAATATCAGTTTATTTACACCCCTACTAAACACATGTGGAACAATATTTAAAGAATATTAGCTTGGGCTTCCCTGGTGGCGCAGTGGTTGAGAGTCCGCCTGCCGATGCAGGGGACATGGGTTTGTGCCCCGGTCTGGGAAGATCCCACATGCCGCGGAGCGGCTGGGCCCGTGAGCCATGGCCACTGAGCCTGCGCTTCTGGAGCCTGTGCTCCGCAACAGGAGAGGCCACAACAGTGAGAGGCCCGCTTACCGCAAAAAAAAAAAAAAAAAAAAAAAGAGTATTAGCTTGAATTTATATCTTTGTTGGACTCTGCTTATATTATCTTCCTATCTAGCTGGAAGAATTCTGTAATCAGGAAGGAGGTTTATTCTTTCTCTTTCTCTGCTCAAATTACCCGATACAAATATTTTTAGCTGTATTAACTTCCCTTAAATGAGCTATTTCCACCAAAATATGCTCAGGGAAAACTTGAAGGGGAGACAAAGGAAAGGCCAACTGCTCTTATTCCTGATTGGTACCAACATTTTCCTCTTCACCTAGATTCAAAACTTGAATCATCTTTGAAAATTATCCTTCTCTATTCAGCCAGATACCAAGTCCTGTTGATTCTTCATTTGTATCTTCTCATACATACATCCATTTCTTTCTAGTCTCGTTGTCATCCTTTAGTTCAGTCCCTTATCATCTCATGCAGTCTCAACCTCTATTTTTTTCTATCCTCCAATTCATTCTGAATATTGTTTCCAGAATAATTCCCCTCAACACTACTTTGCTCATTCATTGCCCTGCTAAAGAAAATCAAAACATAGCACTACAAAAAATTTCCATGATTCTCTATTGCTAATAGCATAAAATCCAAATTCCTTAGGCAAACATTTTTTGGGGGGCAGTCAGTACCATTGAGTTTTCTCCCTATCCAGATATCAGTGCCCCTGGCTCACTAGAAAAAGCAAAGTATGTGCTTTGGCTCAGAGCCAAAAGCACTTTAAACCTATCCCGTGCCCTATCACCAGACTTGCCATTGCCCTACCCCATTCTATTGATAGTGAGTTTGGATACCTGCTTGGCTTTCGACTGAGCTTCTTCCCAAAAGGTGCCTCTGGGATCTAGCTCCATATAGTGCAGCCAATGAGGTCCTCTGACAAACTTGACTCAGCTGGGAAGCAAAACGCTGGCATTCACCAGCTGGGCAAGGGAGATCAGATAGCCTTTAATGCTCTCTTAAGTATGGCCTCCACATGTATTATTTGCCTTCTCTCTCTATGCAAATGATTTATTTCAGCAAAGAGTCCACCTATAGTTCTCTAAATCTCTACTCATCCGTACTAAGCCCCCAACAATGAGAGTCCAAAAGAAATTTTCCCTTATCAGAATCCCTATTACTCATCACCAGAGTGAGGCCACTCCTGTTGGTTTTTAGGATGTTCCCTGCTGACCTATGGATACAATCACCTGGAAGTCCAGTGTTACCATCTCTATGTTTCATCATGGTCTCCGTTTCTGAAGACAGTGGGTCTCCTTATCACTGCCATTAACCAGGTATGACTACTTCTAGTAACTCACTTGGGGACAAAGTCCCCTCCAGCTCTGTCTCTGCCTGACCCCCTGGCCTGCCAGTCTGTACCTGATCAAACAGAGCCTCAGTCCAAGTTTGTGAAGTGTGTTGTTGTTGTTTTCCACGGTTGTGTCAGATCTCAGTGTAGTAGGGCAGTGTGAAAAAAACATTGATTGTGGCTCTGTCCAAGGCATTCCCTTGTCCCATCCAAGCAAAGGCCCTTCCCAGCATGGGCTTTCAAGGGAAGATATCATTTGTAGGTGCACCCTTATGTCTTTTTCCCTTCATCTTCCCCTACTCCCCATTAAAGTCCCCATCCTCTCTCTGGAGAAATTCTTTCCAATGAGGAAGAGGAAGCTCTGTCCAGAGAAACTTTTTTAAATCTTGAAAACTTGACATCCTCAGGCTTTGACAACGTGTTCTTTGTGGTACTAATTCTGATTCAGTCAGCTCTGGAGGGAAGGGACAGGATCCAGACCCCTAAATGAGAGTGAAAGTGGCTGTTGTAATCCCAGTTCAGTCTCCTGACCATGAGAACCGCAGTAGATTTTCCCACTGGTTAGCCAGCAAGTAATCACACCTCACCAATGCAAGCATTACTTTTTGTCTGAGACAACATAATCTAAACTCACACTGAAGAAAGTATATTTCTCCTGTTACCACTATTTTTCTTATCCTTTTTTTAAAAAAATGGAACCTGCTGTTTTTTTGTGCCAAGGAACGATTGTTTCTTTACTGGACCTGGCCTGAAGATATGAGCCACCACACCAGCTGTCTAAGAGGGGTGGCTCAGGCTTTGATCAGATTCTTTGGATTCCAAGTTTCCCCTTAATAGGATTCGGACAATGATAGGGATATTCTAGTTTATTCCATCTCTCAGTATTGTGCTCACATAGCAATTACATAACTTCTTCTTATGCATAGGAGATACATGTGGAATTTGTGGGATATGCACAGATAAATGAGACAATCTGAAATCCAGGAGTATAGATGTTAATGGGAGATATATCAGTAACTAGTCATGATATACTGTATCAAATAACTACTTTGAAAGGTTGGAGGGGTGCTGATTTTAATTGGGGAGGTTGATTTTGATCAGAAAAGGTTTCTTGGGAGTGGTGTCATTTAATATCCTTCAATGTGAGGCAGGGTTTTGATAGGCGGACAATGCATTAGGGTCAGATGAAATTACAAAAAGCAAGGCCTAAAATGTTAGAGAATATGGCATTGCTGGAAAAACAATATGGGTAAAGAAGCCAGCTAGGGATTCCTAACTTTATTCTATAAGCAACAAAAATGCACTTCCAGTTTTTGAGAAGATGATATTCTCATTCAACTTTCGGTTGAGAAATATAACTATATGTCAGTGAGAAAGCTGGATTGGAAAGATACATATCAAATACTTGATAGAGCTGGTAAACTTTGCTTAGACAGATCATGCTTCCTTAAGGTCGTCTGAGGTCAGAAGAAATTCAGTTCTTCCATTTCTTATGCCTTAGAGGGTCTTCTCTGTTGCTTGAGGCCTTGTGTCTCCCATCCGTGCCATTAACCAGTCTTGGTTACTCCTAGTAATCCATAGAGTGGGTCAAAGCTCTTCTTTGTATTGTGTTATACTAGAAATACCCTTGGAAGTATGTACATAGTACAAACATGGGTAAGTTTTATAGATAAAAAAGAAAAGCCATTAAAGCAAATGTATAAAGTGCTAATGCCACTTTAATATTTAATTTTATTATTTATGATGGTTATTATGTATGTTTGAAGATCCATAAAATTGATTTTCTACCCACTGAGGAATAAATGGGCTATTTAAAATCATAGGCCACAAACAAATCTCCTGAGGTGCATGAGAGCACATTTCCCTCCTGATAATTGCCCACAATTAGAGCAGATTCTTTCAGATACATAAATTAAAGCAATAAAATGAGATAACTATAAATAGCACTGCTTGCTCACACTGAAGGAATTGAGCTGTAAACTACAACTCCTCGCTCAAAATAACTCTGTTCTGTAGCTGCAAGCATTGATAAGAATAAGTTACGGAATCACCAGATGAGAAGAAATCTTAGTCTAGTGCAAACCTTTTCTTCCAAACTAGATTATGTCAAACCTCCCAGAGGTACAAGAATCTTGTCTTGCTCTGCTCATCCGCATCAATGAGTATCCACAGGATACACTAAAAAAGAAGTGAGGTTGCTTGTGTGTTTCTTACTTACTGGTCACCCCTATACAGCATCCTTCCCCTAGGAGGTGAGAACTGGGCACAGCTGGGCAGATCTCACATACTGTGGCCAGTGCTCTGGGGCAAAGCATCTCATCTTAGCCATGGCTGGGATGGTTGAGACCAGGTTGTAGGAGCTGAGAATTCTGTCCTGAAGAGGTTTCTGACATGCTAAATCCAAAATTGGGATGCCAGCGTGGGGGCCTGAGGGGAGACTGAGGGTGAAGGTGTGGAACAAAAATAGGGCAGAGTCAAAATCAAGAATTCTGAAGAGCTTCAGTGAATGGGTTGGGTTCTTTTAAAAGATTGGAATGAGGTAGACAGTAACTCCACTCATGGGTATTAAGTACAGACATGTCTTCCTCAGAGCAAGTTTTGTTAACATGAATTGCTTGAAAGACAATTGACTGATTAGGGAACATGTTTTGCTTGACACAGGTTTCCTTTGATTATAACAATTTCAATCAAGAACTGGCACCAAAATAAGAAAAATGAAAATGCTGTGGCTCACACAGTCTAGGAATACATTGCTGCTTTGTGTGGCTGGCTCCTCATTTAACTCTGCTGTCTTTTGTTGATCACTTACACCAATTTTGTTTAGCTTGTAATAACAATGAAAGTGATAAGAATTGTGTATAAGAGACTCTCTAGATCCTAACCTCACCTCACATGGAAACAATTAAGTTTATGACAAAATTTTTGGTAACATAAGCTTTCCATAGGAGTACAATTTTTGCACTATGGCAGAAAAGACTTTTTTTTTTTAATTAATTAATTAATTTGTCTGCACTGGGTCTTAGTTGCCGCGTGTGGGATTTTTTAGTTGTGGCATGTGATCTCTTAGTTGCAGCATGTGGGCTCTAATTCCCTGACCAGGGATAGAATCTGGGTCCCCTGCATTGGGAACGTGGAGTCTTAGCCACTGGACCACCAGAGAAGTCCCAGAATAGACATTTTCATTTACATTTCTTTGCTTTAAATGTAATACCATTCATTTCAAAAACACAGAAAATGACAAGAAGTGTATCTAGGAAAACACATCCCCAAGGACTTATAATCCAGTTTAGATGAGACCTGCCCATTTCTCCAGCTATTCAATCAACCACAATTTTCTTAAGAAGTCATCAAGTCTTAGAGATGAAAATAAACCCAGAAATCCTCTGGTTTCTACTGTCCTCTAATGTACCTTTAGAATAATAATAACCAGAGAGAGACTAATGTATGAAATATAATAAATCATGAGTCAAGGGAATGCTGGGGGTCACTGAGAGCTTGGGCAGGAACTGCCAATATTGGGTAAAATTTGGGCAAGGAGATTCTCCAGGACATTTCAGAGGTGGAGTCAGAATGGGGAAGAGCCTCCTTGCTTGTTTCATCTAGTACTATAGAGAAGCCAATCTTTACTACACTAAAGATTTAATTATACTGAAGTTAGGATTCTCAGAAAAGATATATTCACCAACTTCATGTGTAAATGCCATTTCCTTCAATGATGTGTTTTTGCAACCTAAATTTTGTATATTTCTTTGAGAAATGTTTCAGTACAATTCTGATGGTTTAAAAATCTGATGAGGGGACTTCCCTGGTGGCACAGTGGTAAAGAATCCACCTGCCAATGCAGGGGACACGGGTTCAATCCCTGGTCCAGGAAAATCCCACATGCTGTGGAGTTGTGTGAAGCCCGTGCACCACAACTGCTGAGCCTGTGCTCTAGAGCCCATGAGCCACAATTACTGAGCCCACAAGCCACACTACTGAAGCCCGCATGCCTAGAGCCCGTGCTCCACAACAAGAGAAGCCACCGCAATGAGAAGCCTGCTCACCGCAACGAAGGGTAGCCCCCACTCACTGCAACTAGAGAAAGCCTGTATGCAACAATGAAGATCAAATGCAGCCAATAAATAAATAAATAAAAAGTTAAAATAAATTAAAATGAATAAATTTGATGAGGAAGTACAGCAGACAGCTCTTCATGATACATGCTAAAAGGATTTTTCATCAGTGAACCGTGCTAGAAAATTAGAAGAACATTAGATTTTTTTTTTTTTTTTTTTGCGGTACACGGGCCTCTCACTGTTGTGGCCTCTCCCGTTGTGGAGCACAGGCTCCGGACACGCAGGCTCAGCGGCCATGGCTCACGGGCCCAGCCGCTCCGCGGCATGTGGGATCTTCCCGGACCGGGGCACGAACCTGTGTCCCCTGCATCGGCAGGCGGACTCTCAACCACTGCGCCACCAGGGGAGCCCAGAACATTAGATTTTAATCTAAGAATCTCAACTGTAATGAACTATATTCAGGCACATGTTTAAATGAGACAGTCTGTGCTTTTAAATACATATTTTTTTCCACTGTGCAATAGGCTTGCAAGATAGAGATTATTTTAGCAATGGAGACATAGAAGTCCAGAGTAGGTATAATCTGCCTGTGGTGAAATATAGCAGATATTGGCCAAGCAAAGATTTAAACCAGATCTGACCTACTGTAAAGCCAAGAAAAAATTTTGGGAGAAATAGTTGTTTCTTCAACTTTTATACTCATGTTATTTTAAAAGAAAATCTTTTTATTTACTTATTTTTTAAGCTCTTCAGCAGCATCTTCAGAATCCTCAAAATGAAACCCTGGTAGGGACTTCCCTGGTGGTGCAGTGGTTAAGAATCTCCCTGCCAATGCAGGGGACATGGGTTCGAGCCCTGGTCTGGGAAGATCCCACATGCCCTGGAGCAACTAAGCCCATGCGCCAGAACAACTGAGCCTGCACTCTAGAGCCCACGTGCCGCAACTACTGAGCCTGCATGCTGCAACTACTGAAGCCCACGCCTAGAGCCCATGCTCCGTAACAAGAGAAGCCACTGCAATGGGAAGCCTGCGCACCACAACAAAGAGCAGTCCCCACTAGCTGCAACTAGAGAAAGCTCGTGTGCAGCAACGAAGACACAACGCAGCCACCCCCTCACCAAAAAAAAAGGAAACCCTGGTAAACTAATCTAATCATTCCTTGTAAATTGAAATTCAATATTCCTGTTGTCTCAATATCACACAGAGATTATTTTATATAAAACCCTACAAGGAGAGAACATCTATAAAAAAGTAACTTAATCTGTCTTCTTTTTAAAGATAATACTAATTTTATTAATTTAAACTTTTGACATTTCAAAACATGAATCATCAATTTTCTCATTATCAAATAATAGACCCACATTATATTTTTAAAATGTAGGAACTAGAGATGAAAGAAATCAATTCTAACTCCATCAGCCTAAAAAGGCAACTGCTTGCATGCTGGTGTGACTTTTAAATTTCATAGTTTTTTTTTCTTATGCATATTTTTTAAAGCTGAATATATTATGAATAGAGAATATAACTTTTCACCTCTTAACCTTAATATACAAGAATTGAGAATTTAATATCAATTCTTCTGTTAAAGAAAATAAGACTAGAAAGAGATGGGTAGAAAGAGAAAGAACAAAAAGGATGGATAAAAGCTTCCTTCAGCCCTTAATTTGTTAAATTTTATTTTGGGGTCTTAACCCATTCTCAAGTATTGTGTAAGTGGGCAAAAATATCTTAGTTAGCTTGGACGGCTATAACAAGATACCATAGACTGAGTGGCTTAAACAACAGACATTTATTTCTCATAGTTCTAGAGGCAGTAAGTCCAAGATCAAGGTGCCAGCTGATTCTGTGTCTGGTGAGAGCACACTTCCTAGGTGGCAGACCTCCACTGTTTCACTGTGTGCTCACATGGCCTTTCCTTGTGCATGTACATGGAAAGAGAGCTCTGTCTTTCTCTTCTTTGAAGGGCACTAATCTCATCATAGAGGCCCCACCCTCATGGCCTCATCTAAACCTAATTACCTCTCAAAGACTCCATTTTCAAATACCACTGCTTGGATGTTAGGGGCATATGAATTTGGTGGGGGACAAAAACGTTCAGCCAAAAACAATAGGCAAACCATAGTTTAATGTAGAGCAAAACCCCACTTTTATGTTATAAGCAGAGTCCAAAAAGTTTAATCAAGTAATATGAGGGTCAGTGTTATTGCAAGGTTAGTGAATGACCTGGGTGATGGAAAACAGTCACTGGTTGCATCACATCTGAACTTAATTATCACAAGGCATGTTACCTCTCTGTTTTGAGGGCCCCTTATAAGGAAGGTGTAAAAAAATAGGATCTGAGGTATTAAGAATGATGCTCTTCATCTTCCCTCATTGGACATTATTGCAGCCATTTACACTGTGAGTTTAAGCCTGGTAGGTTTTATTTTCCATGCCAGTTCCAGTTGGTTAGTAGTGGCCACCTGCATTGAGTGGCACTGCATTGAGGAGAATGCCAAGGCCATATCTTAGCTCAGGTGAATCCATTGCCTGATTGATAGCACTCTCTAGAATGATTGTGGGAGGTACGGAGGTGTGAATACTGCCACTTGGCCTTTTGGGGCTTTAGGCATGTTAGTTTTATTACTAATGAGGACATTCAGAGAGACCCTTCCAGAGAACAGAGGCAGGGGGTATAGTTGCCTGAAAGGATCACCAGAGAAAAATCTGAGAGAGTAAACAAAGCTGGTGACCCAAGTCAGGAAGAACTTGATTATTCCATGGACTCAGAGTAAGCCAATCACAAATGCCCTCAAAATTGATGGAGAACTAGGATCTCTCTCCAACTGGAAAATAGTGGGCAGTTCAAGAGGGGGCTGAAAAATAAAATGCTTGAGATCCACTGTGGTGATTTATAAGAGCAGACGAGCTTGCAGAATAGATAACCATCATCAGTGCAACACAGCAGTGGGTGGAACAAGGCTAAGAAGCTGCACTTCACCTAAAGCAGTAGTTCTCTATGCTGGGTGCATCTTAGATTCACTTGAGGAGCCTTACAACCCTATCTTTGCCTGGGGACAACCTCAGGCATATTAAATCATTATCAACTGGGAGTGAGCCCAGGTATTTTAGTTTAAAATCTTCCCAGGAGATTGTGGGCCATTGGCCTAAAGGAAGAAGAACCAGGGCTTTAGAGTCTGATGCACTGGGTCTAAGTTCTGGATCTACCACTATTAGCTGTGTGATCTTGAGAAATGTACTTATCCTCTCTGAGTTACTATTTCTTCACCAATAAAATATAGGTAATAATATAGACTTTTGAGGCTTACATGAGATCATATATATAAAGGCCCTAATACAATGCCTGGAATGTTCATGGGAAGGTTTCCTGTTGCTGCAGAATTAGCAACTGGAATCCAAAACTGAGAGCAAAGTATCAAGGACCAAAAAATAAATAATAAATGACCAGGGATCAGACATTCTTTTCAGGGCTTATCAAGAAGTAGCTGAACTTGCTTTGCTTCTGCAGCCTTCATATCTGCCACCTGCTTCCAGTCTAGATAAGTAGACAGGAATCAGGAGGAGAGAATTCCGGGAAGTCATCTGCATCCTTGAGGGGCTGCATTGTGATGAGATGCTTTTCCTGCTCCCTCCTCATTCACCAATTGGGTGTCTGCTTATACCACAGATGGGCTGGTTTACCTCTGTCCAATTTAATAAGTGGAACAGACAATTGGAAGGAGAAGGCAGAGCAGAGAGAAGGGGTAGAGTGAAGCCACTTCATGTCCCACATTTAGCATTTGGTGACGAATATGGGATTTTATTGCAGATCAAAGGGATGCTGTGGAAGGCAGCCAGGCTTGAGGCTGTCTCACCAGTATACCATACCATCCAAGATAACTGGTTGCCAGGAAAGTAGACCTGGTAACAAGAAACAGTGGGGTGAATCACCAAGGGTAGGAGCAGATGGTGAAGATGGTGAAGTAGGAGGTCTTCTATGAGGCCTCTGGAAAATTCACGAAAGCACCAACAAAGGAGGCAGATTTGGATGTCTGCCGCAGAGAGAGAGCCAACAGCCAGCCAGCACTGGCCAGAGAGGCCTTCAACACCCCAGGCAGATAAGGAACACTTGTTTGTGTCTCCTGTCCCTCTTCCTTGTCTCCACACAGAGAGTAGGAATGCCCAGGAGCTGGTAAGCACCTCTGCGCTCTAAGTCTCTCTGGTGCGGCGATTGGCCAGGGCTGGGAGAGAGGGGATGTGGTCATTGTATTGAAGCAAGGTTGACATTTTAAATCGTATTAGGCTGAATGGGCTTTGTATTCCTGAGAGTGATGGGAACCCTCTGAGAGATCTGCCTGAGATGTTCTTGGGGGGTGGGGTGGGGTGGGGTGGGCACAACTAGGAGATTGTGAACATTGCAGAGTTAAAGGCAGTGACTACAGAAATGTAAAAGCATTTCATGTTTGACTCTCCTGTGCACTAGGATTGCTTGATACACTAGACTTGGTAGCTACTATTTTCATTAACAACAAAGTGGCAGCAGGCAAGACTGAACGATACAGCTTTGGGGAAATGCACCGGTGATGAATCACTGTGTAATGTGGGTGGGGTTTCCTCTGAAGGGGCTGGAATTGCTCACTGCCAGCTGTCCTCAGAAGAGGTCAGCAGTGGGGCAGGAAATTAGAACTCTGGGATCTGGAGTCAGTCTGAGTAGATCTCCCAGGAAGGGCACCTCCTGAGGCCCTGAAGTGCTTCCCGGAGCATGTGGGCCCCCAGGAATGGCGAGCTTCCTCCTGGGAGTGACTGAGCCTATGCTCGGGAATCGACTCATTCTCTGTGTGCCCTTTCCTTTCATTGTCCCTGAGCCTTCCTAAGATTTGATCAACATCTCGTATATTTTGACTTCTGATGTACTGGAGAAAATTAAAGAGAAAAGTCCACAACTACATGTGGGGCAAAGCCGTACAGAGGAGGGTCTTGACTGCTGTCCTGAGGCTGCAGTGATGTTGGTAGTGGCCAGCCTTGGGCACTAGCTGAGAAGAGCTTTGCCCAAGAGTGACCATCTCACAATAGCCGATTACATCAGAGGTAGTGGCCAAAATGGGAGTACTTGAGGGACTGGCTGCTGAAACACACGACAGGGGAGCCTGAGTGTCAAAATTCTTAAGCATAGCAGGGGACCCTTGGGGTGAGGGGCTAATTTATGCCAATAAAACTAGTGTGAGTCAAGCCATATAGTTTGAGTTACACTATGATTAGAGTTACCTAGAAATGGAACAAGCTCCTTATCACTACAAGTGTTTAAAGGATAAATATTTTCCTTTTAGTGAGTCTTCTAAGGGTGTTCCTATGACATTTATTTATTCAACATCTTATGGAAAGATGTTCCATATAACATCTTATGGAAAAACCCGAACGAATTTGTGGCCAATCCAATATTTTGCATTACTGTGCTTAAGTGCTTTACATACAATCCCTATTAGTAACTCAATTTTATAGATGGGGAAACTGAGGCTTAGAAGTTGCTTAAGATCTTAACAGCTAATAAGCAGTAGAGATAGGGTGTGACAATAGGTTGTCTAACTCTAACCACTGCCTTGTATTCACCCCAAAGGTAAGCATGCTAGTCTAGTGGGGGAAGTTGAAACAAACAATTACAGACTGATTCTTTGATGCAGATATGCACAAATTGTTAGGGGGCACGTGACTTAGCATAATGACAGGGGAAGAGTGGAATGGAGGAGACAGACGGTCAGGAGAGGCTTCTTTGAGGATGTGTCTCCAAGACTGTTTCTTAAATGATGTGTAGGAATTACAAGGAAGAAGCACCATCGGGTGGGAGAAGAGGCTGACGTTTTAGACAGAGTGGCCAACAACTCACAGAGAGGTAGTTCAATAAATACCCGTTGAGTAGTTGAATGACCGCATGGGCAAAGTCATCTAGTCAAGACAAAACATTGCTTTGGGGGGATGGGGGTGGGGTGGGGATTCCAAGCATGTCAGCATGGAATGTAAAGGGCAAGGCAGGGAGTGCTGATAAGGTAGCAGATATCAAGGAAGGCCATGAGCCAGATGGTAAAAAAAAAACAAAACAAAGAAAAAGCAGCTGTAGGCCAGCGGAAATGTTTGAAGCTTGTTTTCTGAGAGAAGATTTGGACTCTTAAGGTTTCTGAGTTGGAGCACTCCCAGATGATGAGACGATGCATAGGGTCACCCTGGGTGGGTTGGCTGAAATGAACAGGTGGTGAAAGTCATTAGGGTTTGAAGAACATCCCAACATTTTTAGGCTAAATAGATTCCTTACAACTCTAAGAATCTATAACTTATTAAGTATCAAGCTTTTCTTGAAATGAGTGAACTTGTAAAATGCTTTAGTGTCATTATACAAAAGCTGGTTGCCAAATTAAAAGTTGCTATTTTACTCAGCTTTCACAAATACACTGCCAGGGTGTTACGATCAAAGCCCGTGATTTTTGTAATAGTACTAAATTAAGCATTTCAGTTTTGGGATGTGTGGACAGAGTGTTTGTGACTCTAATGCCCCATAACCTGGTGCAATGAAAACATACAGCTCCACTTCATTGGTTTGCAGGCAACTGATCAAGCTTGTATATGTATCACCATAAGAAACAAATGGTCTATCTAGCTTTAAGGATACAGGCAGGCAGCTTAGCCAGAAGGCTCTTAAAGCCTTACCAGCCACTGAGAGGTGTATTTGGTGTAGAAATCTTGAGAGGCTTCCACCAGTCCCATTCTTCCTCTCATTAGGCATCGTCTTGGTGTGTGAGGCAGAGGAGACAACTATCAGTATAAAAAGACACAGCTGAACATGGTTACATAAACAGAGCACATCTGAGGCTTTAGTCTATGTTTTTGCCTTTGAACAACTGACCCTATGGAGCATGTGACTTTTTGTCACGTGATCACCTATTACATCCTGCTATTCTTTTGTTCAAAAAAAGCAAGAAAGATCTCAACAATGTTAAGAAGCTCAATTAACTTGCTAATTGTAATCAATACAGCTTGAGCTTTTGCTTCTCCCCAGTAAGAAAATAACACAAAAATATAAATAGATCATTTGAGTCAAACTGAGAAAGCTATTTTTGATTATCAGCAAAGGTAATGTGACAGAAATTGGAGATTGTCTTTAACAAATCAGAGACTGTCTTTGTCAACTGCTACCCACTTCTACATAGCTCCAGAGCTTCTGGGAAAAAGATTGTTCTGGGATCTATAGAATCCTCATAATTTTCTCTGTCTTCTGGGTGAAACTCAAAAAGATGGTTCCTGGGGCTTCCCTGGTGGCGCAGTGGTTGGGAGTCCGCCTGCCGATGCAGGGGACGCGGGTTCGTGCCCCGGGAAGATCCCACATGCCGCCGACCGGCTGGGCCCGTGAGCCATGGCTGCTGAGCCTGCGCGTCCGGAGCCTGTGCTCCGCAGCAGGAGAGACCACAACAGTGAGAGGCCCGCGTACCGAAAAAAAAAAAAAGAAGATGGTTCCTGTAGGACACAATTCATACCCAACTTCAGTCTTGGAGACAGAACCCTTTATTGTGTTGTACATCTCACAGCCACTCTCCTTCCCTGCAGCTCACTGGGAAAGGTCAGAGTGATCTCCACTCTATCATTTGAGAAAAAAGGTTCCCAGCCTAAAAAAAATATACTCAAGTTTCAACTTGTGGTGAATTTTTATGGTTGACTTACAAAGGGCTAAAGACTGAGGGGGAACATGAGAGGTTTACAGTGGAAATGCTGACTGCTTTCTGGCTTATTGGTGCTAACAAGCATCTACTCCACTTAAATCTCACAGATGCAAACATGAATCTTGCACTTCTGAGTTTCTTGTGGGGTTATCAGTGAGGAAGACAGCAGACATGCTGACTTCACTGGAAATTCCCTGGTAAAAAGACACTTACTACCATTTTGAAAATTGGATCTCCAGGCTCTGATACCTCCCATTGACTATCCAAGTAAGGCATTCCCAACCTGTGAGAACAAAAAGAAATGAATCTTCTCCCTTAACTGCATGACCACTTGGGAGGAAGAAGACCCTGCCAGTACATAGATGCTTCTTAAGTGGTTGCCCAGGGTTTAAGAGGAAGGGTCCAATCCTGACCAGGACACAGCTAAGGCCTCTCTACAAATGGCGTGGCGTTCCAAGTGTCTTCTGCTTTTAGACAACACTTCTTGGAAACTTGGAATGAAAAGCTTCCATTATTTTGCTCTTTCAGGAAATGATTCATGGTCTTTCCAAAACCAACAGAATCTTTCTCATACAGCAGAATATTTGAATTCCCAAAGCAGGAATTGCTCTTTACAGACCTCCACAATCTCCTTGTTCATTAAGTTTATGTCCGTTAGTCTCTCATTTGCTAGTAATTCTGGCAATTTGGCCCCAAATAAAACAAAGTAGAATTTTTTTTAATGTTAATTATTTTAATTAAAATTTTTTTTCCTGTTTCTTTTATTTTATTTATTTATTTATTTTTAAAGCACATGCAGTACCCTGGTTCTGTCTTCCAGGACAGGGATCTGATGATAATGCAGAGATGTGGGGTAGTGGAAAGAATGCTGGAGATCAGGCTAATCAGATCTCAGGCCCGCATCTATTACTTACTGGTAGTGGAATGTTGGGCTCATCCTGTGTAACCCCTAAGTCTCAATTTCCTCAGTTATAAGAACTGTAACACTGCCTGCTGAAATTTACATGAGATCAGAAGACCTAAAATCTGTAAAAGAGATGTGAAAACCAAGATGTCAAGCAAAATGATGTGTGATTATCATCTTGAGTATAATTACTTGGAAACTGGGTTCTTTCTTTCTCATTTAAAGGATAGGATGCTGGGACTTCACTGGTGGAGCAATGGTTGAGAATCCGCCTGCCTATGCAGGGGACATGGGTTCGAGCCCCGGCCTGGGAAGATCCCACATGCCGCAGAGCAACTAAGCCCATGCACCACAACTACTGAGCCTGTGCTCTAGAGCCCACAAGCTACAAGTACTGAAGCCCGCGAGCCACCACTATTGAAGCCCACGCGTGTAGAGCCCGTGCTCTGCAACAAGAGAAGCCACTGCAATGAGAAACCTGCGCACCACAATGAAGAGTAGCCCCTGCTCGCTGCAACTAGAGAAAGCCCGCACGCAGCAACAAAGACCCAACGCAGGCATAAATAAAGAAATAAAGAAATAAATAAATAAATTTATTTAAAAAAAAAAGGATAGGATGCTACTTCTGTCTGCCAGTGGAGCAGATTCCTTTGTCCTGGGGAAGCATTCCAATGCAGCATTCCTCTAAGTGGCTAATGGGGGGTTGTTAATAGAATTTAGGCAAATGCCAGTACCTTATTGGTAAAGTTACTCATACAATTTTCTAGAGAAAAGTCAGGGCTGTTCTGAGGGCTCTTAGGTGCCAAGACGTTTTAGAAACAGTCTGTTCTACATACGCTTATAGCTTGTCTTATATACCTATATACCATTATATGCTTGTATTTAGACCCCCTGGAACTCAGTTTCTGCTATTAGAATTCTAACATTTTCAAAGTGGCTGGATCCCATGAGCAAAAAAGGAATGGTGCCATTTATACAACCAAGAGCACTCAATTCATCCTGTCCTCTGAGGTGGATGCTGGTGTGTGCTGACCATAGGACAGAACACTCACTGACCCAGCTTTCTGGGAGATTGCCTACAGAGGGCTCAATTTTTTCCTTCCTTCCTCCTCCCTCCCCTCCTCCCTTCCTTCCTTCCTTCTCTAAGAACTGCTCTCAGCTGAAGGGAGCTCACAATGCCTGGTCAGTGTTGGGGTAGGAAACTCTGGCCCCCTGGGCTTGATTTAGGATAGATCTGAAGGGTCACCCAGCTTCAGAGCTACCTTTGGGATTGGCTGAGGCCTTTGATGCAACTGCTTCATGGTTTAAATTTTCTCTCTTCCCAGTCCTGCTTCCCTTTCCTCTACATAGGTGATATTCCACCTGTGCAGAAAAGAGCTGGCATAGCAGCCTGAGGCTGCTATCCTTCAAAACATCTGCTTAGAAGTTTGGCCCTTGGCTGGTACCTGGGAACTTGGGTTTATACCATTCCCAGAACTGACAGGAGCAGCTCACAGTGCCCAGACTGTTTGTAAAGACGAGGTGGTTTATGCTAAACACCTGTTTTCCTTCTGGGACTCTGAAATTTTGTACGTGCTAGGTCAAGAATACCTACGTGACCAGCCACAAATAAAACCCTGGGCATTGAGTCTCTAATGAGCTTCCCTGGTAGGCAACATTGCATGCATGTTGCCTCACAACTCCTGTGTGACTCCGCTGGGAGAACACTCTTGGAAATTTGTGCCTGATTTCCTCCAGGCTTTGTCCCATGTACCTTTTTCCCTTTGCTAATTTTTTCTTATATCCTTTTACCGTGATTAATTATATCTGTGAGTACAACTATATACCAAGTCCTGTTAGTCCTCCTAGAAAATCACCAAAATCCCCCAAACTTCCTGCATGCAAATCTCCATCATTCAGAAAACCTAAGTCACCCCCCTCCTCACCGCTAACCCAAGAACTACTCTTCCTTGAAGCTCGATTTCAGTCAATGGTACCACCATTCTTCCAGTCCCCTAATCTTATAATCTCAGAATCAAAATTCTCCCATCCAGTTGGCTGATAGTGCTTCCAAATATATCTCTATAACATCTCCTGAATGTGTGCTCTGCATTCTCACCACCATTATTTTTATAATTTAGGCCATCATACTTTCCTCCGGACAATCGTTCCCCTAACTGTTCTTTTCCCAGTCACACTGATACACAGTGCTGCCAACTTCATCTTCCTAATGTAAATCTTGGAATAAATGAGTTTCTACTTTTAAAATCAAAACAATTTCAGTTTTTTTCTCATTGATTTCAGAATAATGTTAAACTGCTTAGCAAGGCTTTCAAGGCCTCCATGAACTGACCTCAGCCACATGCCTGTCTGATTCTCTCTCACTTATTGTACTATAATTGTTAGCCATATGGGAACCTCACACTGCTCGCTGAAAAAGTCTTGCATTTTTATCTCCTTTTTCCTTTGTCTATGCTGTTAATTCCCTCTCAAAAAGTCCCTTGCTCATCTTCTCTTATCAAGATTCTATTACCATTTTCAATGCTAAACTTCTTTTGAGAATCCGTTTCCATAAAACCTTCCCAATCTCTCTCAAGGCAGAATTAAAATTTTGCCCTCTTCTTTTCTACAGCGAAAATAGATTACTGTGTCTCCTACCTCCCTCTGATGTGTGACTCCAAAAATAATAACAAGCCTTCCCCTCCTTTCTCCTTTGACCTGGATCAACAGATTTGACTAAGGGAAAGGAAATTCTTAAGCAAGAATTTTTATTCTTTATGGGATAGAAAACCATCCATGGTTTATAAGCTGTATACTCTGGACCAGTGGTCTCCAAATGTTCTGGATTATGTACCACAAAACAAATTTGAACATGTATCTTCAACTCTGCGTGTACTAATGTATATATTACATACATGTACATTACACTGACATTTTCTGTACATCACAGAACATACACAAGATGTTCAAAGGATGAGGTAAAAAAATAGATGTAGAACATCTTAATATTTTCATCCTATGCCCCAGCAAGTCGCCTTACACTGAGGTGTGTGAGCTCCTTTCAGGACTGTGTGTTTCGTTTCCCCTCTTTGATCTCCCTTTTGTTTCCCCTTTGTGATATCCCTGCCTTGAATCAAAAGACTTTTTCAGTTGTGCTGAAAGGTGAATTTCATGAGCAGGGCAAGGTCCTGGTAGTTTAGCTGCCCCTCTAGCCTAGAGATTTTCCAGAGGGAATCAATCATTTTTATTAAAGAAGGCAGCATATTCAGATAGGCCCTGAAGACTTTTGTTATTATTTGATGGTTGTACATTCAAACCACACCTTCTGAGATCCTATATGATTAGAAAGACACTTCAAAGTCTGGGCTGGGCTGCAGGCAGGTTGAGGCAAAATATTTTTCCCCTAGTGATGACAGATCCAGTTTGATAATGCAGAACTTTCAGTGGCAGTGACCTTAAGTATGTGAAGTTCTCAGCTCATTTCTGCTATCACAACAGACTCTTGAGCAATCCAAGCAGAAAAACAGGAGTACAAGAAATACATAAAGGAAGGTGGTGGGTGGTGGCATAAAAATAACTATAGAAAGATTTTCGGGAAATATGGTCAAATGCATATTAGCATCAAGCATAAATTTAAGAATAGGACACAGAGTAAGTCTCAGAAAGAAAGCATATTGCAAAAGGATATTTATACAATTCTGGATTAAATAAGATCTTTGAACTTGAATTATTAAAGAAAGAGAGCCCAGGAAGATGGAGATTTGATGTTATATGATAAATCTTTGGGCTAGTATTCTGTAAACTTTCCTTGCATAACTTTAATATGATTGCATTAAGATTAACATCAACTGAGACCTTTGTGTTTACAATGGATTCTCTTTCTACTTCTGCAAACAAGCCTTACTGGAAATCACTACATTGAAAGCCATTAAAAACATATAGATACCATGACTCCAAAAGGCAAGCTGAGCATCATTAATTGCTATTTCACATACATCCCACACACCCCACACAACAGAGGTAAAGAAGGGCTGCAGTTCACATGCTAGCTCTGAGTATAATGTTTCATATCCAATCACCAGCCCACTACTAGGAATGGACAGTTTGGGGTTTAAGCAAAATGCACTTTTCCCTGTGGAAATTTCATTTCAATGAAAGTCAAAATAAATGGGGCGAAAGGATATATAATTAATTGCTTTCTTCTTCTCAGCCATGCTGATATATTCTATGCCTACCCTGGTTCTCCAGGAATAAGCCTTTACCTTGAACACGTCTCCATTCTCACATGGCTCCAGGGGAGGTAGAGGCAAAGAGGAAGTGGAGAAAACCTGTGATACTCTCTAACAATCACTCCAGGGCATTATGAAGCAGATGCAGGGCATGAGGCTGCAGCTTGAGTCTGCTGTGTTGTTGTGTTCTTGCACAGCAATCCTTGTTTGCACATAAGCAAATGTACATTAAGTTGTGAAGGTAATTAATACAGGCATATTTGCCTTTTCTGCAAGTATTTGAGGAATTTAAAAATATATATTTAAATATTTATTTATTTGTTTGTGCTGGGTCTTAGTTGCAGCAGGTGGGCTCCCTGGTCGCGGCTCGCAGGCTCCTTAGTCACAGCTCGCATGCTCCTTTGTTGCGGCACATGGGCTCCCCATCTGTGGCATGCGAACTCTTAGTTGCGGCATGCATGTGGGATCTAGTTCCCTGACCAGGGATAGAACCCAGGCCCTGGCATGGGGAGCGTAGAGTCCTATCTATTGCGCCACCAGGGAAGTCCCTATATGAGGAATTTAAGAGTGAAATATAATTCACATGATATCTTAACCAATAGCTGACATTTCTGGAAATGCTACAAAATATCTTGGAATGCAATTAATCAGTTGATACAGAAAGAGTCTAAAAATGAAGTGATTTGGGGACTTCCTTGGTGGTCCAGTGGTTAAGAATCCACCTGCCAATGTAGGCGACACAGGTTTGATCCCTGGTCTGGGAAGATCCCACATGCTGGTGGGGCAACTAAGCCCGTGTGCCACAACTACTGAAGCCCGCGCGCCTAGAGCCTGTGCTCCACAACAAGAGAAGCTACCACATTGAGAAGCCCGCACACTGCAACGAAGAGTATCCCCTGCTCGCTGCAACTAGAGAAAGCCTGCACGCAGCAACGAAGACCCAGAGCGGCCAAAAATAAACAAACAAATAAATAAATAAAAGCAAAACCAAAAAAAGTAATAAATAAATAAAAATGAAGTGATTTTTATCTCTCTCTAGAGTTATAGTGTGTATTTTAAGAACTTTTATTCTGTTGACCTTAGATCAAATAAGGAATGAAGAAAGCACCTCGCTTATTCAATAGCTGGTGAGCCAAGAGAAGGGCCACACCAATATATATAAGTTTTTCTCTAATTCTGGGGAAATAATAATATTTGATGTTTGTAATTCAGGCTATTTGGATAAATTGATTCAACATGCTCTTTAGAGGTAATAATTTTCTAATGGGATGCAAAGCTGCTAATAATACCAAGTAAGAAAACACCAAAGAAAAGTACAGACTGTAACTAACAGATGAGATTGCAACTATGAGAGATCAGCAATACAGGAATATTTTTTTGACACCAAGGTCAATTTTGAAGGAGAAGTCCCCATCCAGATAATCAGAACTTGCCAGTGGCTTTTAAGGGTCCACTCAGTAGATTTGTAAGTCATTTGCTGCTACTATCCTTCTTTCTTTGTCCACTGCCTATCCTCAGTGCCCTCTCTCCATGCTTCAGGAAAAAGGGGACAACCTGGAGAGACATGTCTTCAAATACTCCCCATGGACCCAGATTTAACCCAACCTTCATGTCTCCTTTCCAAGGAGCTGTCAGGGCCTTTCAGAGTAGAAAAATAATTCCTCTTCACATAAAACTCAATATACTATTCTGCATTCAGTCAGGAAAATGGAAACCATGGTAGGTATTTCAAACATGAGGGATTTAATACAAAGTATCAGAAGGGCTGAAAGGAGCAAAAGGAGGAAAATGTGATACACAGAGATCTGAAAACTCCTGATTCTTCTTGTTTGGACCCCATGAACCTGTTCCAGCCACTGGGCAGTTCAGGATGCTGCCACTTTGGGGACTGGAATTGTCACGGTTGTCCCTGTAATCAATTAAGGGCTAGGGCTGTAATCAACAAAGAGATTCTGCTGCTGCCTGGCTGCTGGAGTCTGTAGCTGAACAGCCCCTCTGCTGCCATAGTAGCTGCTGCTGTTGAATTTCGAAGTAGAACATTTCTCCCTTGCTCCAACCTTCTGATCTTTCCCAATGCCTGCCATTGGCAGATACTAACAGAAAGCCACTGGCAAAGAGCCTGAGAAATGTAATTTGCAGACCTCCAGATCTAAGCAACACAGAGCAGATTATAAAATGTTAAGTAAAAAGCTGAGAAGCAAACTTTTTTTAAGGTCATAGCATATATTAAAATTGGGATAAACCAGAGGAGATTTGGGGACCTCTATGTTGGACTTGGTAAAACCACCTATCACATTTTATTTATACTATAATTATGATAAAGAAGTACAATACAAAGTATAAGGGAAGCTATTAGATCTTGAATTTATCTGAAATTTCCAAATAAAATATTTTGAAATTTTAATGATAAATTTGATCTTGCTTCCATACACGACTCATTTTTTGTTGCAATTTATGCTTGAGATGGCTACATGTAATTCTTATCAATGCTCTTCAATTAAGAGCTCTTCTGATTCTTGATAGTCTCTATTAATGAGAAACTGTTCACAAATAGGTGAGAGAAAAAGTAAAACCTTTCAAAAATAGCAATTCAAAAATTCACTGCGGTTGAAAACATATTTAAAGACTAATAGCTCTTCCTTTCCTTCACTGACAAATATAATGTTGACATTTGTTGTGATACTATGAATGGTTTTGAATTTTATTAAAAATTTACAAATTCACATAGTGTGTTACTATCATGCATGCACTGTAGTGTAGTTACCGTGCAGCTAGCTTAGATATCCCTAAAAAAAAATATTGACTGCAAATGGATGGGAACATTGAATAAATATGAAAAAAATAGAGATTTAGGGGGTTTCCCTGGTGGCGCAGTGGTTGAGAGTCTGCCTGCTGATGCAGGGGACACGGGTTTGTGACCCGGTCCAGGAAGATCCCACATGCCGCGGAGCAGCTGGGCCCATGAGCCACGGCCGCTGAGCCTGCGCATCCGGAGCCTGTGCTCCGCAACGGGAGAGGCCACAACAGTGACAGGCCCGCGTACCGCAAATAAATAAATAAATAGAGATTTAGGGCTAATGTTGGGACAGGAGCCACACAGGTCAGAAGCCTCCATCCAGTCTCCCCAATCCCACCCTCTCTGCAATTTGGGCACCCAGAGCACATACTCCCCCAGCAGTACCATAGCCTCATCATTCATGTTGAGTCCGTGTTGGTGTGCTCTAAGTGGCCTGCTGAAGGAGGTGTCAGGTGGTAAAGCACCTCCTGGACTGCAATTCTTGCATCTTGACAGAGTGGAAGTAAAGGATATTGCTCTGTTTGTCATTTTCAGGAATCTTGGGGCACACCGTCACACCCCATTCCACTAGGGAATCAGTATCTAGAATACAATAACATCCACTTGTGGGCAGCTCTACCCTGAAGACCAGGAAGAACCACATGGTTTTTCTTGCTGTGGGTTTAAAAAGTTTGAGTTTAGTTCTGCTTGGAACTCTCTTCACTGATTTGTAAAAGCCTATACCTATCCCCAATATACAGAGGCATATGTTGACAAAGATGCTGAACAGATTTCTGTATCTTTGTAGCAGAACTTTGCATACAACTTTGAAACAAGAATGCTGGAAAACTATGCTTTGGTTAGTGTGGTTGGCAGCTCTGAGACGGCTCCCGAGGATCTTTCCTCCTGGTATTCATGCCCATGAGTGTGGGTTGGACTTAGTGATTTGCTTTTCATGAATAGAATAGAAGCAGTGATAAGATGTCACCACCAAGATTAGGCAACAAAAGGCTTGCATCTTGCTTACCTTTTCTTGGTCTCTCACTTGCTCACTCTATTTGAAGCCAGTTGCCACGTTATGAACGGTCTTATAAGGAGGCCCTCATTGCAAGAAACTGAGGGCGGTCTCCAGCCAACAGCCAGAGAAGAACTGAAGTCCTTAGTCTAACAGCCTGGAGGAAATGAATCCTGCCAACAATTATGTGTGAGTTTGGAAGCAGATCTTCCCCAGCTGAACCTCAAAATGACTATAGTTTATTACATTGCAGCCCTGGTCAACACTTGATTACAGGGAACCCTGAGCCAGAGGACATTAGCTAAGCTGTACCCAGATTCCTAACCAGAGAAATAGTGAGATAACATTTGCTGCTTTAAGTTTTGAGCTAATTTGTTCCTCAGCAATAGATAACTAATACCATCAGTTATCTTCAATGGGCAGAATGAAATTCATAAAGCATTTGAGAGCCTTTCACAGTATACCAGGAGCTCACTAATTGCACAAATAATGAGATAATTTGAAGAATGCCAATTTTTGAAAGAGGAAACTAGCAGTAACTCTTACTGAATCTCATGATTCTTCTATCTCCTTCAAAGACTTAGGATTGTGTTTGATAATTCATAAATAAAAATGCCTTGCAATAGATTTGGTGACAAATAACCAAACAAATACAATCTTAAAGAATACACAGAAACTTCATATTGGTTTGCTGCAAAAAAGATAGCTGGGTTTTATCTCAGAATATTTTCTAATTGAAAGGGAGCTAATAATTTTAAAATATAGTTTAAGGCATTTGCTTACTCAAAACAAAAGTAATAAGTTTATTATTAAAACACTGGAAAATACAGAAGAGCCCTTTTATGGGCTCTTGGAAAATTAACTGGAAAATTAATTGGAAAATTAAAATTTTTTTCAATTTAATTGGAAAATTAAAATTTCTTATTATCCTACATTCTAAAGCTAATCACTAACAAGATTTTGGTGTGTATTTTCAGTCATTTTTTCCTATGCGTGTGTGTGCGTGCGTGCGTGTGTGTGTGTATAACACACCTTTGTAACACATATGCATTTGTAACACTTTTTTTTTTCAAAATAGGATTATACTACCCATTTTGTTTTGGAAGTTTATTTATTTCAGCTTAATATAAAATGAGTATTTTATATGTTAGTAAAGGTTTTTCTCCAAACTTCTATGGCTACATAATATTCCATTATATGAATGGACTATGATTAATTTAGCTGCTTATACTCTATTCATTTTTGTATATTATGAAAGTGAGAAAGAGAATGCGTAATTCTTTTTTTCCTATTGCTCATGGGTCAAAAACAAATATAGGGATGACTAAGTTGTAGCTAGCTGTGAGAATAAACAAAAGTGGTGCATGGGGCTTCCCTGGTGGCGCAGTGGTTGAGAGTCCACCTGCCGATGCAGGGGACACAGGTTTGTGCCCTGGTCTGGGAGGATCCCACATGCCACATAGCGGCTAGGCCCGTGAGCCATGGCCACTGGACCTGCGCATCCGGAGCCTGTGCTCCGCAACGGGAGAGGCCAGAACAGTGAGAGGCCTACGTACCAAAAAAACAAACAAACAAACAAAAAGTGGTGCACGACAGAGACTGCTTTTTACTCATTATCCCTTGCGATATTCTCTTTTTTTGCTCCAGGAACCCTTATTTTATTGGGGTAGCAATGATCTCAGTTTGAGAAAACAAGACAAAACAGCAAAAATCCCTGGATCTCCCATATAAGCAGAGTGATGGGATCCCATTCTAGGCAATAAGAAGTCAGCAGAGTGATTGGGAGGAACATCTAGGAGAGCATCTGTTTTAGGGGAAGGGCAAAATCAATTGGTAGGTATACTTTTTCTCTTTGCTTTTCCCTCTGCTCCTGGTTAAAAGTATGAAGACCCAATGACCAGCTCTGGCAACCATCTCGAGAGCACAAAGATGAGGATCTCGAGGATGGAATGAAAGCCATTTCTCATATGATGATCACTTCAGTGCCTAAGCATATGGAGTAGAATGGAGAGCAGAATCATTCTCACTCTGTAAATTGTTCTTTCTTTCTTTCCCTCTCTCATGTATATCTAAAGTTGCATAAGTTAAATGTACATATACCCTCTCTGTATTTATATCTGTCTTAATCTGACACCACTTCAGAAAGCCAATGGTTTCTATTGTATACCTACATGACCAAAGACTTCTTTAAAAGGGTTAAAAATTCCCAAAAGCCAATGGTAATTTGCACGGTGGACTTACGAGTTAAGAGTGTTTTTTGCATTTTATGTAGTATGTGTGCTTATGTGTACTGGGTGATGAAAGATAGGAAGAGGAGAGAGGGTTTGCCTCACTACCAGTAGCCCTATCCATTTTTGAACTCCTTAACTATCCGCTTAGATTCATTGAGTTTGACAGGTTAGTTCAACTGTGATAACCTGACTTAGCCATTAGCCAGATCGCCCAGGAATGTGCTGACATCAAGGGTAAATGTAGGAGGTGCAGAAAGTTGTTTAAGCATAAGGTAACTGTTCAGGTGAGACAAGAATAGTTCCTGTAGCCTTAGACTGTGAGGAAAGATGACCCAGTCTTGGGCCAAAATTGGGAGAGAGCCATGTAACATTAGAATTCAAAGGCATCATTGACAGAGAGAGCATCCAATCCAGACGTGAGCAAACTTTACTTGGAATCAAGGAATAGAAAAGTGTTTATAGGTTTCAGTTTTCCCCTTCCAAGCTAAAAACAGTTTTTTTAGGTTTCATGGAGAAATGTAAAGTCTTAGAACTTACATTACCCAATTAATTGAATTGAAAAACATCAATGAGAGAGTAGCACTGCTTCTTAGCCACTAAAATGTTAATACATGGGCGCATTTATGAAGCAGCTCACTACACCCAGCTTTATAATTTTTCATCTTGAAATTATATTTCAGGCTGTATTGCAAAGGTAGATGATGGTCCCCGGATTGGGACTGATAATCATTTGATGAGAAAGGTACATAGGTGTGCCCAAAGTCACAGTGCTGATGGATGTCTCTAGGCCTGGAACACTAGTTTCTTGACTCCCAATTCAAGGCTTCCCAGAACCATTTTAGTAAATTCAAGAGTGGACAGGTAGAGTAGTTTGGGACTTGAGTGACTATTATTTGCATAGAAAGCGTTTTATATTGGACAACTGTTTTTATTTAATTGTTACAGCAACTACTGTCAATTCCCTTATTAAAAATTAAGTGCAAATTAATAAAGTGGGCTTGGGTTTGTTAGGTTTTGATCTTCATAGTGAGTTATTTTTAAAATAACCATTAGTTCTGGATATTTGGGGGAACATGCCATCCAATACTTTACTATCAAAACAACATCATTTTATACTGTTTTTGTCCCTTTCAGTCCAAGCTGGCAGTGTTTTAGTAGATAAAATTCTCTCAAAAAATGTGTGGGACTCTTGTGAATCTCACTGCAGTTCATCCATTAGACAAAAGCAACACCTACAAAATCCCTTCTCTACCTTCTGTCCTGCAGAGACTTCTGAGGGACAAGTTCTTAAACTTCTTGGAGGCCGTAGTGTTTGATTAAGAGGATCTGTGAGGCACACCCTTCATCTTTTTAAAGGCCCATTGTGTGATTGAATAGTACTCTGAGGATCTACTTTTGACCTTTGAAAATCTTAACAAAGGGTTTTATAGTCATACTTGTGGCTTTATCTTTAGACTTTTTCTCCTGGCAGTGCCTTGGATCTGAACTTTACTCAAAAACCATTTCTTGATTTTATCAACTTTTGCTGTCTGAAGAGGCTGAGAGTTCTTTAAATCATCAGTTTAACAGTCCTTCTCTCAATTTATCTCTTTCCTTTCACATCTTACTATAAGCAGGCTGTATCTTCAACACTTTGCTTGGACAGCTTCTTAGCTAGATCATCAAGTTCATTAGGCATATTCTCTGCTTTCCACTTAACTGAAGACAACAGTGTTGCTAAGATTTCTGCCACAATATAACTAGGATCTCCCTTCCTTCACTGTTCCTCACTTCCCTTCAAACCTTCACCACCAGCATTCTCAAAGTTCAGATTTCTACTAACAGTCTGCTCAAAGCAATTTAGGTTTTCTTTAATATGCTTCTCAAAATCCTTCTAGCCTCCACCACCCACTGCTTGGTTCCAAAGCTATTCCCACACTTTTAGGCATTTGTTACGGCAGCACACCACTCTCAGCACAGAGTTCAATCAGACAAGAAGAACCACTAGGATGGATATATATATGCATGTATGTATTCCTGAATTGTGGGAGCTGGTTAAGAAGTCTCTTAAGCCTATTGTCTTCACATCTGTCTTCACATCTGAACCTGGAGCTTGAGGTCTAACAGTCAGGCAGAGTCTGGAGGGGATGATGGAGATCAAGAACAAGCTAAAACCCAAAAGCATAAGGTCTGAGCCCCATGAGGACAGACTGAAACCCCTGCCAATTCTTATTGCCTCTAACCTTGGTGGTGTGAATATCCTGCAGAAGCCAAGGCTCATTGTCACAGAGATAAACACTCACACCTGGCCCAGGAGTCAGCCACTCAAGGAGAATCCAGGGGAAGATGGAGCTGTTGCTGCCTTACACCCAGCTGCTGCCTCATACCAATGAGGTGAGTCAGCAGATCAGCAACAAGGTGTGAGAGCTACAAAATGGCTGAAGCATTCTAGATCTCCCACAAAAATCTCCCTGTGGCCTGCCCTAAATGGAAACATACAGGAAAGGGAATTCTGTGGAAAGTAATTCATACTGGTTAAATTGGCACATTCTAAGTCACCATAATCCATTGCAGTCCAGCCAGTGAGGAGGAGGAAGGAAAGGAAGAAAAGCTCATCCTCCTCCATTTAAAGACACTACTTCAAAGGGATACTTAACCCTGTGGGTTAAAACCTAGTCAGGGAGATGGGAAATATAGTCTTCACTCCAGTGGTCATGGGCATAGGAATTCTGTTCCTGGGAAAGGAAGAAGGATGAATATTGAAGACAACTCACAGTTTCTGCCACAACACATTTGGCTCTGCCTAGAATGTCTTTTCCTCCTTCTCTGCTTGGCAAGCTCTAGTTCACCCCTGTAGGCTTAGCTCAGTTATCATCCTTCCTGCAAAGCCTTCACTCTGTTTTCCCATTGGGTTTTAAAGTCCCTCCATCTTGGCATTTTCTTGTTTATTCATTTAACAAGTTTTAAGTCCTTCCATATGTCAGGCATTGCTCTGGGAACTGGGGATTTAGCAGTGACCAAAACAAAATCTTTTCCTTTGCAAAGCTTATTGCATCGTAATTATTTAATATCCTTTTTACTCTAAGGCTATCTCAAATTAAGACAAGAAGGGCAAGATTCACGGATAACTTCAAACATTTTTATTCCCAACTAAATGTAAAAATCCGTTACCCAGAATTAAGATTAAATAATTGGGTAAGGCTTCTAAAGTACTTCATATTCTTTCCTATTAATCACCCAGGTAATATTTGTGATTTACAAATTACATCTCTTTTAGGAAGTCATGGACCCTGAAAGGACCTTGGAGATTATGTAATTAAACCACCTCAGTTTAGATGAGAAATCTGAGTCTTGGATCACAAGATTATTTACTCAGGATTACGTGCCAAGTTAGTGTCAGGACTAGAAGTAGAATCCAAGAATACTGATTCTTGTACAGGTGCCCTTGATGTATTGCATTTTTGTGAAAAAAATCATGGTAAAAAATATACTCCCATTATGTTTATAAAAATCAGTCTTTCCAAAAATTATAGCATCAGAATTTATGTTAAAAAAACTGCTACAAGAATAGGGGTATTTGAGGTGAGTGTGTGATAGTATTAAGGACATTTTCTAGTTCCAGTATTGGAAAAAAGATATAAATAATTTGAAAATAAACACATTAGAGAACAGTAATATAGAGTTGTAAAATGTCAGCTACATTTTAAGGGTGACAGATGACACTTTATATCAAGGTCTATGTAGCCCTTTCCTAAAATTTCCTGGATTCTATTAGATCTGCTTTATGTTAATTTGAGATCTGTGCACACACACACACACACACACACACACACACACTCAAAAACAGAAAAGCAGAGTTAATTTAAGACTGATATAAAAAATAAAGCCATTATGCAGAGTTTTGAGCAGCTACTGAATTCTAACACATATTCTTGCTCTTTGACCTTTGCTCCCACACACCAACAGATACAGTCTAAAACACACGCCCCCACGTGCACACCTACACTTTCAGCCATCACGCATCCCTCACACACAGCTCTGACGCCTTTGTTCCACCTTCTTCATCTATGGGAGATAGCATGAAGGAGAAATGAAAGTCACAAGCACAGATGCATAATGTATAAATGTGTGTACTACACAAAGCCTGTGGAAAAAAGCTTTCAGTGAAATAAACTTTAATTTATTTCAGAAAAATTAATTTTCAGTAGAATCAATGAAAATATAGCTAGCTCCTCCAGACCAAATTCATGAGCCTAGATGGGAAGATTGTGATTCAGTTTAATCCACTCCATTTTTATAACAATATATCTGAACAAATATAATAAATTGATGGTTTCCTGGGAAAGGGGTTTAAAACAGTACTATTAAATTAGCTCTAAAGAAAATAATAGTTTTATCTTTTTATGACGGTGCAGGAAGACTTTAAATTGAATGCATTAGGGGTTTTGCCCCGAAGCCTGAAGTTTTTCTGGTTCTCTACTACATTTAGGTTTAGGAGGATACAGTTAGGTCAAATATTAGATTTCAAAGCACACAAATATGGAAAGTCAACAATGCTATTGCTAAAAATACACAAGCCAGGAACTGTGGCAAATTCAAAATTATCAAATAAGATGAATGTTATAAAATCTCTCTAAAAGTGGTGGCCATTGACTATATATTACTACTGCTGATAAAGCATCTTGTATTTTGCATGACAAATTTTTGTTTATCAAGAATCTTAAAGGTTCTGGAAATCAATAAAATTATGAAAAATGGACTAGAAAGGTGTATATTTCCTCCACTAATGAGTAGAAATAGCTCACCTTCAGCACAGGCTAAGACTCTAGGGAATGAATGGACTTCTTTTGTTTACAAGTAGCAGAAAACCTGACCCAAACTGGCTTAAGAGGAAGTTTATTGTCTCCTGTAACTGAAAGGCCCAAATGTAGGTTCCAGACTTCAAGCATAGCTGGATTCAGGCTAAACAATTCACAAGTGGTTGGTTGCTCTCCATCTTTTAACTCTGCCTTCTGTGTGGCTTCAGTATCATGCTCCACACAGTTGTGCTCCAGTCCTACCATCCTCTCAAGTTCAAGACCAAAAAGCAAGAGCAAGTCAGCTTCCCCAGGAACTCAGAGTTACTGACTTGAGTCTTGTGCTCATTCCTGAGCCGATCACCATGGCTAAGAGAATGTGATGCACTGACTGGTGTAGGCCTGAGAAGTATGTTTTACATCTGAGTGAGGACAAAGGTGTAGTCTTCGTCAAGCACATGGACTAAATTGGGGAAGAGTGAGGAAAGAGTAAAATTCAGTATAAAAATTGGGAGCTGTTGCTGGAAGATGGAGAGTAGATGGGATTCTGGAATACAAAACACACATTTATGGGGTAATCTATTATAGGGGGAAAACTCAATCGTGGCCATGGAGATATGGTTTTACTGGTTTGGTCAGGACCAATTAACAAGTAGTCTCAGATCAAAGGTGATGATAAAAATGCAGCGTGAACCCACTATATAGCCAAGGAAACTGATGATCAGTGGCCTATCTGCCTAACAAATGGGTGAACCTTGGCTGTACAATGACAATCATACCACTTACAACTCATTTTTTTGGTGAGGATTAATAAACCAATGCATGTGAAAGTATAGGTGGTTAAAAAATACCCTTTGAGTCAAATTTTCCTTTCTTAGGTTGAGAGTTCTTTAGACTAGGAAGTATGCCTGATTCTTCTTCTTTTAAAAAAAAATCTCTAGAACCTAGGATAGTATCTAATATATAGTAGAAATTTAATGTGTGTTGAACAAACAGGTGTTAGGTATATTAGTTAGGTTATAGGATAAGCTGTTGCAACAAAGAGACCCCAACATATACTGGCTCAAACAAGATACACGTTCATTTCTCTCTCACAGAGCAGTCTGGAGCCTCTGGGCAGTTTTGGTAGGAAGGTAGCTCCGCTCCTGTAAATCATGCAGCTTCCTTCTGTTTTATTCTACCACCTTTTCCTTGTTTTCCTCATAGGCATGGTTGAAGCTGGCTAACCACCATCGCAACTGTGTTCTAGCCCGTGGGAAGGTGCAAGAAGATTTGAAGGGCAAACAGCTTCCTTTTAGGAATGTGATACAGAGAGATGGGGGTGGGTGTGTTTCAGTGGGCTGTCTGTGCAGTGCCCTGGGGGTTGTTAGCTTATCAAGAACTGTCTCTTTAATTGTTACAGACCTGTTGGACCTGGGAATGCAAGGCCCCTGGCCACCAGAGCCAGGTAATCAAGGGACATACCCTGGGTGGCAGCTGAAAAGACCTGGGCACTGGAAGTAAAAACCAGGGCAGGGCTTCCCTGATGGCACATTGGTTGAGAATCTGCCTGCCAATGCAGGGGACACGGGTTCGAGCCCTGGTCTGGGAAGATCCCACGTGCCACGGAGCAGCTGGGCCCATGAGCCACAACTACTGAGCCTGTGCGTCTGGAGCCTGTGCTCCGCAACAAGAGATGCCGTGACAGTGAGAGGCCAGCGCACCGCGATGAAGAGTGGCCCCCACTCGCCGCAAGTAGAGAAAGCCCTCGCACAGAAACGAAGACCCAACACACCCAAAAATAAAAATAAAAATAAAAACCCAACCAAATTAAAAAAACAAAACAGGGCTTCCCTGGTGGCGCAGTGGTTGAGAGTCCGCCTGCCGATGCAGGGAACACGGGTTCGTGCCCCGGTCTGGGAAGATCCCACATGCTGCGGAGTGGCTGGGCCCATGAGCCATGGCCGCTGAGCCTGCGCGTCCGGAGCCTGTGCTCCGCAACGGGAGAGGCCATGACAGTGAGAGGCCCGTGTACCGAAAAAAAAAAAACAAAACAAAACAGGGCATCAGATATGTGTAAAAACTCCCCTCCTGGAGATACTGGCACTCTGGAGCAAGGAAGAGGGAGAGCGTGAAGATAGCACCTGTCTTTCAAAGTCTCTAGAAAGGATTACAGTCAGCCCTTAGACGTGTTTAACTAGAAGCCTGCCCCTCAGGCTGCAGCTATGATGATAAGCTAATAGGCCTCTTTCACAGAAAAGACTGAATGCCTGGGTCTATTGCCTTTTGCTGTGCCCTGAAGGAAGTAGCCTTTTAAGAATTCTTCCTCCATTATAAGCCCCACTAGCCAACAGAGCCAAGTTATGTAGAGGTATCCCCTGGTGGCAGACATAAAAACTGGGGCACCAGATGTAAAGCCAGGGCAGCAGACATGTATAAAAACTCCCCTCTGGGAGATACTGGCACTATGGAGAACAGCAAAGAGAGGGTTCTGAGATGGCGACCACTGGCTGAAGTGAAGCAGAGAGACAGGATAGAGATGGCACCCACTGGCTAAAGGAGAAAAAAAAGAAAAAGCCTTAAATTAAAAAAAAAAAAGATGGCATCCACCGACTGGAGAATGGCCAAGGGTTAAGTGCAAAATGATGCTCACCAGTCTCCATCCCTGGAGAGCACCTAAGCAGGCCCCAAAGGTGTGTCAAATCAGATGCCTGCCCCTCAGGTCAGTGCTCCCAGACAAGCAGATGAGCTTCTCCCATACAGAGTGGATGACTGCTGTGCTGGGCCCTGGGGGCAGGTGAGCCCTTTAAGAGCCATTCCTCAGATCGCTATAGCCTGTGGGTCTCGTTGGTTTTCAAAGCTAGATGTTTTGGGGCTGTCTCTCAGGTAGAGGTCTTAAAAGTTGGAGTGCCGATGTGGGGCTCAAACTTTTTGCTTCTCAGTGAGAAGCTCTGGGTTTTGAGTTCCCTCCGGACTGTGGGTAGCTATGCTGGGGGTGAGGCTTAAAGTGGATTGTGTCCCCGACTTAGATGTGGGCCTTCTTTCATTTGCCTGATGCATAGGAGTCACTCAGCCAGTTTTCAGGGTTTGTTTGTTGGTTTCTTTGTTTCGCAGAGAAAGTTGTTCCAAATATAGCTTTAGATTTGGTGTGTTTATGGAAGGAGGTGAGCTCAGCATACTCTTACATCACGATCTTGAACCATCTTGAACCACCATCTTGATGCTCTTATACATTTCCCTCTCATGAACATGGGTCTTACTCTTAAAGGGTTAATTTCTAGGAATGATTAACCCTGATTTTGTCATTTCTCCATATGAAAATTCTAAGGAATATAGGAAGTATTATTTGAGTTAAGAATTATATTTTCAGCCAAAGAATTGATAAATATACTTACAGTCTGTTCAATGTTGAAGGGATTTGTCCCCAATCAATAAAACATATTTAAGGCAATTAGACTGCCCCAGATTTTCTGCCCCAGATTTTCTGGGGCAGTCTAATTTTAGATATCTGGTATTGTCGCCAATCCTATAAAATATTGTAGAGCATGCACCACCTATATATGTATATTTATTTATTTATGTATGTATGTACTAACATAGATATGAACTGATGTGTCATGTCACAAAACATAAAGCAAAACAGAAAAATTTAAAGGATGAGCTAAAATAATTGTAAACAAAAGTTCTAATATTCACTTCTCACATTCTCCTGGGGCTCATACACATACTACATTAAACCACTGTACCAGTCAGTAAGAGAATCTGGGCCAGAACCCAGGTCTCCTGACTTCAGAGGTGTTTCATCTGAACTTACTGTTTTTCATCTTTCTAATGTCTAATGGAACTAAAGTGTAAGGCAGGCTTTGTTCCAGACAAGATGGAGTAAGTGCATACCTCCTGCTAATAACAACAATAATAATAACAAAAAACCCTGAACAGGGGGAAAGATAAGTTAAGAGTTTGGGATTAACATATACACACTACTATATATAAAATAGGTAAACAATAGGACCTACTGTATACAGGGAACTATACTCAATATCTTGTAATGACCTACAGTGGAAAAGAATCTGAAAAAGAATACATATACATGTATATATTTATGGGTGTGTGTGTATGTAAAACTGAATGACTTTGCTGTACACTTGAAACTGACACAACATTGTAAATTAACTACACTTCAACAACAACAACAAAAAACCAGCAAACAAACCCTGAACAAAACACACATCACTTACCAGAAGATCTGAAAAGTGGAGAAAAGAAGATGAATTAGCTAGAAAACGTGAGACCTGAGGAATAGGTTTCCTGAGTATTTTTCTTGCCCTCTATATATCCAAGCCTGTGTGTTAGAAAAGTTTGCAATCTGGAAATACTAGTGGGAAAGGACAAAAACATCCCCAAGAAAATTCTGCCCTCTCCAGCCAAAGGACCTGGAAAGGGGCAGCCTTTTAGCAGAAATCAGAAAACAGAAAACAGAAATCTTTTAGCTGTATGTGGTAGGCAGAATTCTAAGCCATCCCCCCCCCAAATTTCCTGCCAGTGATGCCCTGACCTGGAACTGGGAATTTGATGGACTTTACCTCTGTGATTAGTCTATGTTATACGGTATAGTTGATCTTAAGATGTGGAGATTATCCAGGTGGTCCTGGTCTTACACACGAGTCTTTTAAAAGTCAAGAATTTTTTTGAGAAGAGAAGTCAGAGAGATTCAAAACATGAGAGGGATTCAACATGAAGGAGGTTTTCTTTTGCTAAGATGCAGGGGTCCACATGGCAAGGTCCTGAGAGTGGCCTCTAGGAGCTCAGGATGGTCCCAAGCTGACAGCTAGCAAGACATGGGGACCTCAGTCTTACAACTGCAATGTAATTAATTGAATTACAAGGAAATTAATTCTGCCAACAACGTGAAGGAGTTGGAAGCGGGTCTTTCCGTAATTGAACTTCCAGGTGGAGATATAGCTTGTCCACATCTTGGTTTTAGCCTTATGAGATCCTGAGCTACGGGACTCTTGACTCAGGGAAACTACGAGATAATAAATTTGTGTTCTTTTAAACCACTAAGTTATTGGTAACTTGCCATTCTTGAGACAAACACTATGAAAAAGCCACGCCCTCCTTCACCCCAGTGGTGCTGCGGTAGTGGAGCTGGGTGGCAGAACTCTGACTTCCACTGCTGTATTAGTTTCCTGTTGCTGCTATAACAAATCACCACAATCTTGGTAGTTTAAAACAACACAAATTTATTATCTTATAGTTTTGGAGATCAGAAAGCCAAATGGATCTAAAACCAAGGCTAAAACCAAGGTGTCCACAGAGCTGCATTCTATCTGGAGGCTGTGGGGAGAGTCTGTTTCCTTGTTTTTTTCCCCAGCCTTTAGAAGTTTCCTACATGCTTTGGCTCATTGTCCCTTCCTCCATCTTTTTTTTTTTTAATGAATTTATTTATTTTTGGCTGTGTTGGGTCTTCGTTGCTGTGCACGGGCTTTCTCTAGTTGCCGCGAGAGGGGGCTATTCTTCATTGTGGTGCACGGGCTTCTCATTGTGGTGGCTTCTCTTGTTGCAGAGCACAGGCTCTAGGCATGTGGGCTTCAGTAGTTGTGGCACATGGGCTTACTAGTTGTGGCTCACAGGCTCTAGAGCACAGGCTCAGTAGTTGTGGTGCATGGGCTTAGTTGTTCCACAGCATGTGGGATCTTCCCAGACCAGGGCTCGAACCTGTGTCCCCTGCATTGGCAGGTGGATTCTTAACCACTGCGCCACCAGGGGAGCCCCCTTCCTCCATCTTTAAAGTATATCACTCCAACCCCTACTACGGTGATCACATCCCCCCTCCCTTTTTTGACCCTTTTGTCTTCCTCTTATAAAGACGCTTGTGGTGACATTGGGCCCACCTGGATAATCCAGTATAATCAAGATCCTTAATTTAATCACATTTGGAAAGTCTCTTTTACCATGTAAGGTAACATATTCATAGGTTCTGAGGATTAGAATGTGGAATAGCTCTGTAGAGGCTTAATACACCGAATTTGAACCACAGCCCACAAAAGCAGGCCAGGATATACATTCTGGATATAAGCAGCTTAACTACATACTAAACTAGGAAATGGATATAAGAACCAGAGTCTTATAATATAAAATGTTCAGGATATAGTCCAAAATTACTCACTATATCCAGAAAATTTTCACTCAAATAAGAAAAGACAATCAAGAGTTACCAACACCAAGATGACAACAGACGTCAGAATTATCAGACAGGGATTTTAAAGCAGCTATTACAAAAAGGTTGTAATAAGCAATTACAAATACTTTTGAATCAAATGAAAAACACAGAAAATCTTAGAAAATATTTATAGAATATATAAAGAAGAACCAAATGGGAATTTTAGAACTTAAAAATATAAAAACTGAAATAAAAACTCATTGGTGGGTGTTTTGAGAGTACCCAGGATTTAATTTATAGAGGAAACTGAGTGAGGACACTGAGAGGTCAATGCTATTGAAGGAAGAGTTCATTTAAGGGGCATGCTGTGCCGTGCAGGGATAGGTGAAGAAGTGCCAGGGTCAGGTAGGAGGCAGGAGGTGTGAGGGGAAAGCATGGGCAGAAGCCATTTTAGCTTCCAAAAGAAGGAATGGGTAGGCAAGTTTGAGCAACCTTAGGATTGGATAGTTTTAATGACTTCAGGGGGCTCAGGGTTACAGTGGTGGTCTCTACTTGTCCAGTACTTGGCCCCGGGATTGATTTAGGGCAGGGGAAATATTGGCTTGATGTGTGAATGTTAGGTAAAAGAGGTTGTTGGGCGTATGGGCTCTGGATTGGTTGGCTTGCTTATAAAAAGCACAAGGTAAGGGAGTCATTTGCTATCTCAAGGAATTAGTTAGTTCTGGGAGGGCCAGTGTCTCTCTGCTTGGCATGGCCCCCAAGATGTGAAAGCATCATAAAGTATAAAAAATAAAAAACATAATTAAAACAATGGCTCAATAGCGAAATGGGATGCCAGAAGGATCAAGTGAACTTAAAGATAGAGCAATAGAAATTATCAATACAAACAACAGAAAGAAAAGAGATTTATAAAAAATGAATAGATCCCTGGGGACCTGTGGGGTAGTAACAGAAGATCTAACATTCATGTTATCAGTTTCAGAAGAAGGAAAAGAACACTGAGCAGAAAAACATTTGAAGAAACGATGGCTCAAATTCGGTAAAAGATATAAACCTCCAGATTTGAGAAATTGAGTGTACCCCAAATAGAATAAATTTTAAGGGATTCACACCCAGATACATCATAATCAAACTTCTGAAAATGAAGGACAAAGAAAACTTTTGTAAGCAACCACAGCCAGAGAGAAACAATGCATTACCGACTGAGGAACAATGATTCAAACAGCAGCAGATTTCTCCTCAGAAACTTGAAGGACAGAAGGAAGAGGCAAAGATTTTTCAAGTCCTGAAATAAAAGCATTGTCAATCCAGAATTCTTTATCCAGTAAAATATATCCTTCAGGAAGGAAGGTGAAGAAACACTAAGAGAATCTGTCACCAGCAGACCTGTTCTACAAGAATGGCTAAATGAAATTCTTCAGACAGAAAGGAAATGATAAGGAAAGGACACTTGGAACACCATGAATGAAAAAAAGAGCAGTGGAGTCATATGGATTACATATTGTATAACACTCTCAAAGACAAAATTATAGTGATTGGAGAATAGATCAGTGGTTGCAAAGCGTTAGGATTGGAAGAGGGTGTGGTTATTTAAGTGTAACACAAAGAAGTTTCTTTCTTGTGATGGAACAGTTCTGGATTCTGATTGTGGTGATGGTTACAGGAATCCACAATCGTGGTAAGATTTCAAATTTTAGCCCCTAAAAAGAGTGTATATAAAGAAAGACTGGCAAAGTCCAAATAAGGTCTGTATCTGAGTGAATAGCATTGTACAATACCACTGTGAATTTCCTGGTTTTGACATGTTACTGTGGTTATAGGAGATACTATCATTGGGGCAATATTAGGTACACAGAAACTCTCCTGTAATAATTTTTGCAACTTCTTGTCTTAAACATTTCCAGAACAAATTGTTATAATGACAGTATAGGACATATTTTAGTTTTTAAAAAATTTAATAATTTATAAAGGTAGGATAAGAGCAGGTGAAAGCAGAGTTTGAAGAAAATCAGCTGAACTGGCAATCGGTATAGGAAAGATTTTAGTTCAGTGAAATCATTCTGTGCACACCCCCTCTAATCTACACATGCATATGTACATATGCACACTCACGCACACATGCACACACAGGAACACAATTATAGCCACCTAGGTTTCAGTATTTCCTTGTTGTTTCTACTATTCTCTTTCTAGCCATCTATCTTAGATTTTTCTGTGCTTACATTAGGAAAGATCTCTCAGGAGATTATTCATCTTTTCCTATTGGTGGTCTTACCCATTTAACTCCTGCCTCAGCCCCTTATGCTTCATCTCCTAATCCTTTTGAAGCCTTTATAATTCTCATTGCCATAAAATTCTAGCCTCCATTTCTAAGAATAATATTGCCAGCAGCCTATTTAACATCCCAGAATTTGCTACCACCTTATTAGATATGATAGAGCGAGAGAGCACAGGCTGAAGCCTGACTCAACATTAAGTGATGTCAGACAAAGGAGTCACCCTACAGGTGCTCACAATCTCACTGTCACATTCCTAAGGTCCATATGTCCTCTGGAGGGTTGTGGTGGGGAGAACAGCTCCAGAAAAGTCTGAGGAAACACAGCAGGTAAGTAGAAAGTAGGAAGAGAGGAAAGGAGTGGTGAGAAGTCATCCCATTTATCAGAACATTATTCAGCTCAAATCCTTTGATGATCATTCAGGCTGGGACTGAGAAAGGAGAAGAACAGTCAAGAGAAAAGAAGGAACAGAAAACTTCTTATAGCCAAAGAGTCTATTCCCATCTTGTTCTGAGGCTAGAGGGAACAAAGGGTCAAGGATGGTAGACCCAATTCTGAGGTTGCTGGGAGAGGGAATAGAGAGAGCTCAGTAGGTGTTGATGACTTTGAGGATCCAGTCTGTATAGTGAGAAACCTTGGTGTAGTGGCCAACATCACCTCTCCGAATATACCCTTCTGACCAGGATAAGATCCCTTGGAGCTGATACTGGCACAGAATTGGGGCAGCAGCTACTTCCTCTTAGAAAGAGGAAAGATGGGTCAGGAAGAGTAGCCAGAACAAAGATGACCTAGTACCAAGTCCCCATCTGAGGAGCCCAGAACAGAAAGATTTAGGTGATAAAGGTTGGAAGAAATATCTGGTGGCCATCTTGGGCCCATCCCATCACTCACCCTAGGCTACATCAGAGGAAGCCATGGAGAAATGAGAACACTCAGCTGTTTCCACCTTGACATCTAAGTTCATTCATGATTGGAAGGAGGACACATTCCTTCCTGGACCGCAATTACCTTGATCTCTTCTTGGATGTAGACAGGAAATTGGATTGGGTTGAGGGAGATATGTGGACCCAAAAAGAGTGTCCCAGAGCAAACTTAGGAGGGGCCAAGGGAAAAGAGTTACCTTACATGAGTGTGTGCTCTCCAGAGATGATCCTGCACAGAACATGTTCTCCGTGATTTTAAAAGGCATTTTTCCTATAGGGGAATCTTGGCAATATTCATTAGGGAAGCAAAAGACAGTCTGGTTTATCTCGACATCAGGTTTTACATCTGAGCACATGCACATACACGGGGTGGGGGGGAGGGGAGAGAGGGACTTTGTTTTCCTTTGATCCTTCACATATCCATCTCCCTTTCTTCTCTCCTTCCCTCCCTCTTACCTGTAATTGACCTCTCTATCATTCAATGAAAGAAAAAACCAAAATGAAAAGGAACCAGAGAAGAAGAAAAGAGACAAAATGAGAACACCAACATTTGGTTCCAGTGTTGTAAACTACATGCCTTGGGCTTGTAACCGTGCATGCTTTTACTTGTAAATGCATGTCTGTAAGTTTCTAATGAATGAGCCACATCCAGCATTACCAGCAGGGTGACCCTCCAACCCCTTCCTCACCCATACACCCCTTCACCCACATCTGAGGGGTAAATAAGTCAAGAATACTGGATTCTAGAGACCTCCAGCCATAAATAGTCATGTTACCCCTAGGTATATCTTATCACCAATTTGGGCCTCAATTTCCACACGAATAAAATTAGAAGTTAAGATATATAAGTTCTCAGGACCCTAACAGCTTTCTTGATCTATAGTAACAATCATCTGATAATCCTCACTGAGCAGACATTCAAGGAGCACTAAGTGTCTGTCTTGAGAGTCACTCACTGGAATTCTTCCATGACCAGCCCCAGACAAAGACTGTGCAATTGTTCAGTCTTCTGTCAGTCGTGGTACGGGGCAGAACCACCAGCTTCACCTGATCATTGAGCTTTAGGGGATCTGTCAGCTTGATGAGCATGATGCCATGCTCAGCAGAATCCCAGGTGAAACTTGGATGTTGGATAGCAAGCATGGGTCTTAGGTTCTTCATCTTGTTTTGGAAACTCCCTTTTAAAGTAGCAATCTCTATCTCAAGAAATCTAGAACAGGCCATGAAGGATTAGTAGAGGAAATAGATATTATTCTATTGTTCAACTTGCATCCTTTCTCGCCCTAACTTGCTTTGTGACTTTACACAAGTTCCTTCCTAAACTTGCCAAGACCCCCATCTCCTTGCCTGGCAAATGACAATTTCCACTGCTGTTCTATAATTCTTTGATCCGTACCACATTGCATAGAGTCTTTTCTTCCCTATTGGTTCATTCCCTGGTCCTCAGCTTCCCCAATCCCCTCCGTCTACATCATCCTACCCAGAAATCTAACTCATAACCACCTAGAACTATTTCCTTCCTCCTTCCAACCACTTCTTAGGCTTGAGAGTCCCCTGGGCAAGTATCCTCAGGGCTGAGCAATCCCAGTGACTAAGGGGGAACACCTCTCCCTCCAGGACCCCCATCACTCACAGTAAGAAGCAGTGCGCTGCAGTGAGAAGCCATTGTTTGGGGATCGGGGTCCCCAAACAAGCCTCATTTTCTGAGTTCAGGAAAACCAGAAAAGTTGATACAATTTTGCTGTTTGCCTGGCTGAATTGCCTGACTGATTTTGCTTGCTCTGGTGTTGGTGTTACGGTTGTTGCTGTTACTGCTGTCAGATGGGGAAGGAAGGCAGAATCTTAGAGATGGGCAGACGTTCCAGAGCATGGAACGTTTTATGTTTTATGTGGAAGTGCTGAGATGTTTTATGTGGAAGATGTTTTATGTGGAAGTGCTTTGAAATGGTCAATGTGTTTTTGGTATTTAAAGTACTATTAAACTATTTTAGAATCCTTTTGTTAATTTCTCCTTGGACTTCCCTCTGTATTTGTGTCCTCCTTCTTACTCACTCCTCCTCTCCCTTCCTTTCTTCCTTTTGATTCTTCCTTCTTTTCTTCAAGCTTCCTTCCCAGCTATACAGCAAAATCACATTTTTTGCCAATATCCACCATCTATTTGTGTAAAGTTTCATCTTGGTCTGAATCTTCTCTTGTGCTGGTGGAGCCAGGGGAAAAATCAGTGGACTCTAGTTATCTCTGAATGTGCTAGGAAACTACCAATCCCTGGGGTCCTGAATTCTTATCTTTCTGATGATCTCTTCACCCCTGTTATCTAGAGGTGAAGAGATCCTACACTTTCTTCCAATATGACCTTTTCAAAATTTTAAGCCAAAATCGGAACCTGCACTCACCAGTCACTGTCAGAGTAGTGAGGAGGCTGTTCATGTCTGCTGTCTCCACACCCTCTTCCAGCGAGAAGACCTGGGAAGGGAGTGAACTACCAACCAGCCTGATGCTCTGGAAGCTTTGCAAGGGGAGAAATTACAAAAAGGGGTGGGGAGGTTCAAGGGAGCAAGTGGCTCTGAACTAAGGGAGGATGACATCAGAGGGAGGAAAGACAGTCCCTATCTCTCTAGAGGGTCTGCCTTCCCACTGCAGTCTGGGAAATTTATCCAGGGTGAGATGCCTGACCCCCAGGGGGATGTACTATAAACCAAGAACTTTGTTCTCCTTTATTAGCAAAGAGAAATCTCAACTGGCCAATCCTGCCTGCCCTAGTCTACTGTCTCTAGTAATACTTCAGACCCCTTGTTCCCTTAGGTTTACTCACCTGTCCTCACTCAGTGTGGCTGATCTCTACCTCTCTGTGTGACATTTACCAGCCTTCAGCTTAAAAATAAACTCCCTCTTCTATGAGGTACAGACCCCCTCACCTAACACACTGAGCCCTCCCCCATGTCACACTGACCCTTATCATGTGAGGATCCTTGCCCTCATGTCACACTGGCTCTACCCCCATGCCATCCTCTCCTTATGTCACACTGTCCCCATCCCATGTCATCTTTCTCTATCCCCAAGATACCACTGACCTCTCCCTGAATATCTGCAGAGCCAGTCAGAGACAGACAGGGTGTGCTTAGCACAGACCTCCCTTGGAATGAAGTCAAAGGGATACAGAGTAGAATGTACCAGTCAGCATTTGCTACACAGCAAATTTCCTCAAAACTTAGTGGCTTAAAACAGCAGTCAATTATTTGCTCACAATTCTTTGGGTTGCCAATTTGGGATGGACTCAGCTGCGCAGCTCTTCTGCCCTCAGCAGGGCTTAGTCATGCATCTGTGATCAGCTGACACTCAATGGTCCCATGAACACACCTGGTGGTTGGCTGGTTGTTGGCTGGAGCGATGGGTGTAACTGGGCCACATGTCTATCATCATCCAACAGACTAGCCCAAGATCATTTATATGATGGTAGCTGACAGTGTTCCCAACATCAGCAAAATGCTAAGTCCCAATGCCCAGCACTTTTTAAGCCTCTGCATATGTCATATTTGCTAATGTCCATTGACCAAATCAAGTTGCATGGCCAACCCAGATTCACAGGGCCACTTATCCCACTCTAGTCCCTGTGTATCCTAACTTCTTTTTAAAAATTGGCTGTAATCTTTGGCTTTTATCCCTCTTAGTCTGGCCTCCCCCGTCACACCTGAGCATCTCCCATCAGTACCCCACAGGCACCTATTTCTGCCCTGATCTGAATACCTTCTCCTAGGCTCCTTGTCAAAAGCCCCTTGACTTCCTTCCTCAAAGGTCATCTATGCATGCCCTGCCTAATGAGCAAGGACTGGCTCCTCCCCCTATCATTTGGTTAAACAGTGGCCCTGACTCTTTTTAATGTATTCCTCTGATTGGCTGTGAGTCCTTGGCTATTCTTTCTGAGTTCATAGCCACAAGAAAGTCTTCCCATTCATCCTTTGATCTGGCTACAACCCTAACTACCCTGAGGAAGACTCTGCTTCTCTGCTCTCCATTGTGCTAATCCCTGTCTGGTACCCACTGAGCTCCACTTGTTCAGACTGGATTTTAAGAGCCCCTTCGATTCCAATTTGAGTCTACTCCTCCAATCCCCAAACTGTTTCCTGGAGCATTATTTTTCTCTCTTCTCTACTATGAACTTTCTACTCTAGGCCAGCCAGTTTCTTTAGTATTCTTCACTTTGACCATTACCATACATGTGCACTTTCATTCTTTGGCTCATTGTATAGACATATCTGGGGGCACCTACGCTACCCACTCCTTGTCAGGGAGTCTGTCCCTGCCCACAACCCTTGCTGAGTGGCTCAAGATTAGATGTCAAAAGGCCAGAAACTGGATCCTTAGAGATCCCCTTGGATCAATGTAGCTCTACCTCGGTGCCCAACCCTAGTTCTGCCTAATCTTGGTCTGACACTTCCACGCTCACAGCTCATCCTGTCAGACCCTCACATACTTCTGGATGGTCTCAAACTTAAGAAGCTCCATTTACCTGGTTCATAACCTTGACTTCCTTAAGGATAGGATTTATATCTGATTCAGCTCTGTGTCTCCAGATCCTAGCATAATGCCTGGCCCCACACAGATTTTACACACACACACACACACACACACACACACACACACCTTTTTTAGATGAATGAGTGAATACCATCTGCTTATCTCTTGACTTAAAACTCTCAACAATCTGCAACACTGACCTGACTGACTCCAGGGAATCTAAGCTCCCTGGCTTGACTTAGGCCACTTCCCTGTGACTTATAGTGGGAATGGCATTCCCAGATCATGGTCTTCGATCATACCAAGGGTGAGGTACTGGATATCATTGACATGAGATGTAATCTTTTTTTCTTTTAACAGCTTAATTGAAGCGTAATGACATACAATAACTATACATATTTCAAGTGTACAATTTGGTAAATTAATGAGCATATTCCCAAAAGACTCCTTATGTCCCTTTGTAATACCCTCTTCTTTCCCTCTCACCCACCACCTTGGCAACTACTAATCTGCTTTCTGTCACTGTAGGTTAATTTACATTTTCTAGAATTTTAGATAAATAAATCATACAGTATGTTCTCTTTTTTAATCTGGCCACTTTCACTCAGCATAATTTATTTGAGATTCATACATGTTGCTGTATGACTCTAGAGTTCATTTATTTTCACTGCTGAGTAACATTCTGTTGTATCTGTATACCAAATTTGTTTATTTATTTACCCACTAATGGACATTTGGGTTGTTTCCAGTTTTGGGCTGCTACAAATAAAACTTCTATGAAATCACTATATACATGGGTCTTTATGTAGACATATGTTTCCTTTTCTCTTGGGTAGATAACTAAAGGTGAAATGGCTGGATTATATATAGTAGGTAATGGTTTAATTTTGAAAGAAATGGTCACATTATTTTCCAAAGTATTTTACATTCTCACCAGAAGTGTATGAGAGTTCCAGTTCCTCTATATCTTCACAAACACTTGATGCACTCAATCTTTAAAAATTTTTTTAAAAATTGATATAATTGGTAAACAACATTGTATTAGTTTTAAGTGTACAGTGTGCTGAGTCTTTTAATTTCAGCTATCCTCAAAACTGTGAAATAGTGTTTTAAATTTTGGTTTTAACTTGCATTTCCCTAGTGACTAATGATGTTAAACATCTTTTCATGTGCTTGTCATTCATGTATACTCTTTGATAGTGCCTGTTCAAATCCATTTAAAAATTGGATTTTTCCTTATAATTGAGATGTGAAGGTTTCAAAAAATATCTTCTAGATGGGAGTCCTTTAATACTTCCAGAAGCTGGAGAAATGGACTCCTACAGGTCCATCCACATACCTCTTCCCTAGATCTGCTTCTCAATTTTCTACCCTTTCTCCTTCCAAACTCTGAAGCAAGCAGCCACACTATTCATCACTGATATGAGTCCCATATATTTTTTTTCAGGCTACTTTTCTTTCCACACAAAGTAGATGACTAGGTGTACCACAAATCTCTTCCTATTGGAAGAGTTTCCTTTCACTACTGTCTTCTAGGGCCATGTTTGAATGGGGTTATAGTGTAACAGTCCATTTCTGACTTTACCACATATGAAGCTGACCCATCTGTGTACCAAGCACAGGTTTTTTCTCTTCCAAGAGCTGGTCATAAGGGAATCTTCTTGCCTGCCCCCCGAAACAACCATATGTGTAAACTGAGGAAGGGGCAACAATGCCGTAGTGGTGGGTGACACAGGAATCTGAGCCATCTACTTAGGCAGCTTACTTGTCGTCTGGCCCTGCTCAGGACCAATCCTAGATATATCGCTTCTGTCTTACTGGACTTCTGCTGGGGCTCACATGACTGTGACTTAGTGGATCTGACAGAACACACCTTACGATTAATAGTTCTGGCTGCATGGTTACTGGATATTCCAAGATCAGGTACTCTGTCTCTACCAGGGCACAGCAGCACATTAGGGACTATTTTTTGAATGGTCGCTGCTGCAGATGGCATGACATTGTTCCAGAACTCTACAGTTTACATGGTGATTCTCTTATTAGGGCTTGCTGAAAGCGCCACAAAATTTCTTCTCCCACCACAGATACCTCTAATAGGTCTGCTAGGCAGTATGGCCCAAGTAGCAGTGCTCCTTGTGCCATAGCCTGAGACTTCTTCAGAGCTTTTCCTCTGGACCCCACTCAAAGCTGGCAGACTTCCATGTCACTCAGGAAATGGTTAAATGCAATATTTCCAAGGGTTGAATATGCTGACTCCAGAACCCCAAAAGCCCACTGGGTACTATGCTTCTTAGTGCTGGGACACCTGGCATGTCCCATTCCACTAGACAGTGAGGTGGAGAACCTCTGAATCTTCTTAGGATGTATCTTTTACCCTCTAGAGCACATGTTTCTTGCCAAGGCCTCTAACATTCTTGACACTGCTTAATCACCTGCTCTGATTAACCTGATGTAGTAGTTATCTGCTGCTCTCTTTGAAATTACATAGCAGCTTAAAACAGTAAATGTTTATTTTCTCACAGTTTTTGTAGGTCAGGAATTCAGGAGTCATATACCTGAGTGACCCTGGCTCAGCGTCTCCCACGAGGACAGGCAAGATGCTGTCCAAGGCTGCAGTCATCTGAAGGCTTGACTGGGCTAGAGGATCTGCTTTTATGATGGCTTAAATGGCTTTTGGCAGGAGGCCTCAGTTCCTTTCCACATGAACCTCTCTGTAGAGCTACTTCAGTGTCCTTATCACATGGTACCTGACTTCCCTAATAGCAAGTGACCCAAGAGAGAGCAAAGAATGAAGCTGTAATGTCTCAGAAGTCACACATCATCACTTCTGCACTACTCAATTTGTTAGAAGCAAGTCACTAAGTCCAATCCACACTCAAGGGGAGAGAAATTAAGCTCCACCTCTTGAAGGAAGAAATACCAAAGGATTTGTGGGCATACTTGAAAATCACCACACATGATATCACCAATATAGTGGATCACTGTGATGATATGCAGAATGTCCAGGCAGTCCAGGTTCTTTAGGGCTTAATCATGACCAAAGGCAAAAGAATTAACCCTGGTCAAGACTGTAAGTGTCTGTGTTATTCACACGCATCTGTTCCCTCTCCTTGATAGGAATGGAAATGAAGGCATCTGCTAATCAACACAAGGTACCTGAGGCCATACTAATGTGTTCCAGCAGAGATATTATTGATACATCTGGCATAGCAACTGCAATTAGGGCAACTATCTGGTTGAGTTTCGTATTCCCCAGGATCAGACATTTTTGTCAGGGCAAGACTGGTGAATTAAATGGGGATAAATGAGCATTATCACCCTACATTCTTCAGGTCTTAAAGGGTAGCACTAATCTCTGCCATTTCCCCCAGGATATGATATTATTTTTAATTTACTATCTTGGTAAGGGAGCAAATGTTTCAGATATTCCACTTGATCTTCCCCACTAATATAGCTTTTATCCCACAGTACAAGTGATCAGTGTGGAAGTTCTGCAAGTCACCAAATACATCTATTCCAATTACACACTGGGGAGTCAGAGAAATGACCTTTTCCTACCCTAGTTTTCTCCATAGCATTTATCACCATCTAACCTAACATATATCATACTTATTCGTTTTTATTGTCTATCTTCCCAATGGATATAATTTCTGCAAGGGCAGGCATTTTTGTCTTTTTTTAAACTTATTTCTTTCCTGTGCCTACATAGTGCCTAACATGTCACAGAAACTTTATAGTTCTAGCACATAGCAGGCGGTCAGTAAATATTTGCTGAGTGAAAGAATTAGTAGTGACCGACTCTCAATATAAGTTTATTTTTCTTATTCTTATAGTTGCCCCTAAGATTTTTCCATCTCTCCCAGCAAGAATGAATTCAAATGTGAAGTGGTCACTCTGGAGCAAATTAGGGAAGGCTTCCACAGGAGGATCAGAGATGACCCTTGGCCCTTCAAGTGTTCTGTGGGACAGTACATGTATTGGTAATGGGCTGAGAGGTAGAAGACAGGCCACCAAGGACACCAAGTTTCTCAGTACCTTCTATATCTCTCCTCTCCCAGTGTGAGTTGAAGTATACATATTTAATCTCCCATGTTTTCCAGTGGTAATTATTGTTGTTTTGAGCCTCTTAGAATGGAATTGCTTGTTTTTAAAGCACTGAATTATTCATAAAACATTGGGGCTTCCCTGGTGGCACAGTGGTTGAGAGTCCGCCGGCTGATGCAGGGGACACGGCTTCGTGCCCCAGTCTGGGAAGATCCCACATGCCGCGGAGCGGCTGGGCCCGTGAGCCATGGCCGCTGAGCCTGCGCGTCCGGAGCCTGTGCTCCGCAACGGGAGAGGCCACAACAGTGAGAGGCCCGCGTACCGCAAAAAAAAAACCCAAAAAAACATTGAAATACTTACAGACTTTTTTTTGACAAATTGGAAGATCTGGCTATTGCCATTTTTTCTGGTGCTTAGAAGTAGATACTCATTTCAGATGGGCATATGTTTTTCTATTTTATCACAGTCCTCACCACTCCTTATTGTCTCTTTCACACTAAGGCTAAGTGAGAGTTGCCATTCATCAGTGTATGAATAGGATCATTTTTCTTAAAGTAAAGAAGAAAGTGATATAGTTTTATATCCAAGTCCATATAAACACTGGGAAGAATGAAATGTAGACAGAGAGAAGTATACATTTCAGGAAAAATGGGAAGAATGTTTTTGGAAGGTAAGAGAGCACAAAGATCATTCCTAAGCATTTAATACATAATATGCAAACAAAATATGACTGGGAACATAGTGTGCAACTCAAGATATAGGGAGCCTGAATTTGCAATCCTTCCTAATCCAATAAAGAAGAATAAATAGTATATTCCACTTAATTTGCAAGGTACTTATTTCTCTTTAAAAGAAATTCTATAATTCACATTATTATGCAAAGCAATTTTAGTTTCTTTTCTTTCCATGTCTATATCCTCCCTCCAGGATATATACTGTCCCACTTCAACTCCCAAATTTTGCCCTTTGGGAATGGAAATAGAAGTCATTGCTAGTTCATATGCTTAATAACTGTTGCTTCCTTATTTACAAAAATAAAAGTTTTGCAATTCCAGTTCAGAAAAGAATTAAAATCTCATCTAAGGACCCTTATTTTCTTCAATTTTAATATGGGCAGAAAGGTAATTTTTTCTTGCAGTTGCTTTTTAAGTTGATGGCTTTAGGATCCAATAACTGCAATTATAACAGTAAAAGTAAAACTTCTCGTTAGTAATTTGAATTCTGGGATGTCCTTAGCTAGAAAATACACATGATGACTAGAAAAATGTAACACTATCAGGTAAAATTATCCAGATGTTTTTTTAAAGGCCAAACACAAATTCATCACAGTCTGGCATTGAGCTAAGCTTAAATGGTAGGTAGGTTATGGTGCACAGTTGTCAAACTCTTGTAAGGAAACAAGAGTGTTCTTATATTTATCTGAATATGTCTTTCTCCTTCTACCACCTTTTCCATCTTCATTCAAGCCAATTATAAAAATAAGGCAAGTTATTCAGCCCAATATTCATTGATAGCCAAGCAGTCAGCTTTTGGGTGTGAACCAGACTGGGGATGACTCACTGGAAGCCAAATGTTTGTATGGAAAGCTCCCCCTAAAATGGCACAAAAGCAAATATTTATAAACATGTTAAAAAAGTGTGGTGGAACTCTTGGGAGGAGGGGTTAAAATACTGCCACACATTCTTAATTATACCATTTTGATAAAACATTGCTTTGCTACCATGGAGGCTGGCCCAGGCCTTAAGTCTTTCAGAAACAGGGTTGCTATAATTGGTAGGGCTGTCCTGACTGACAGTACTTCTTATTTTGAAATATGACTCTATTTTGATAACTCAGACTACCCTGTATTTTGAATGCACTGAAAATTCATGTGCTACTTCTGAAAATGTTAAGGTTCCTATAGATAGGTCTCTCAATTGCAATCTATACAGAGGTCACAACAAAAGAGTAGTTAAAAATGGAAATCTGTTTCTTGCTGAGCAAGCATTTACCTCAAATGGTGTAAGCATATATTTAAATTCTGCACTGTGATGTTGACTATTGTTTTAAATGCCCTTCTTTATCCCTCAATCTAATTAAAAGTTGTTTTCATTCTGATAGATATTTTTGATACACATCAGGTTCCTGTTAGACTTACCAGGCCCTAGAGCCCATGACTCAGATGATTTGGGGACCATGGGAAGGAAGTCAGCTCTGTTAGAAGTTGTCTCTGAAGATAAGATGATGGTAATGGTGGAAGGTTGATGTTTTTCTATTTGGTCCTGATTGAAAGGGAACCAGGGGATCAGGAGGTAATCAGGCCAAGAGGCCAGCCCTCCTGCTAAACAAAACTGCCTGCCCTATTCCTATGACCCCTACTAGGCTTCCTAGGTTTGTTGGCATATTTTAAAAAGGACATTGAGTCAGCCAAGCACTGATGATTGAACTCATTGAACTAAGCAGCAGCACTTTAGAATTTTGTCTTGCATCTAAGAAACCAATAGCAGCCCCTTTCAATCATACCTGAGCTGTATATGCTAACGAGGTGACTCTTGGTAGGCCCCTAGATAGCTTCAGGATGAGGGCTGGTTGTGCAACCAACCTTATGATTGGAGAGATAGAACTTTTAAGCCCACCCCACTGACCTCCAAAGGAGAAAGAGAGGGGCTGGAGATTGACTTAATCACAAATGTTCAATGATTTAATCAATCATGCCCATGTATGGAACCTCCATTAAAAACCCCTAAATGATAAACTTCAGAGAGTTTCCTAATTGGTGAACACATCAAGGTGTTGGGAGGGTGGTATGCCCAGAGGGCTCTGTGCCACCCCTTCCCCCCACCACCTTATACTTTGTCCAGTGCACTCCTTCCAGTTGGCTGCTCCTGAGTTGCATCATTTGTAATAAACTGGTAATAGCAAGTAAACTATTTCGGAGTTCTGTGAGCTGTTCTATCAAATTATGGAACCTAAAGAGGCAGGTCATGGGAATACCCAATTTATAGCCTGTCGATCAGAAGTACAGGTGGCCTGGGACTTGAGATGGTTGTCTGAAGTGGGGGCAGTCTTGTAGGAATGAGTCCTTAACCTATGGGGTCTGCACTAACTGGTAGCTAGTGTCAGAACTGAATTGTGGAACACCTAGTTGGTGTCTGGAGAGTTTGAAAATTGGTTGGTGTGAGGAAAAACCCCACATATTTGGTGTCAGAAGTCTTGTCAGTAAAAAAAATAGCTCACCAGGCTTTTATGATTTCCATATGCTAGAATATGAATCGGGTTTGCCAAATCCATATGAAAAAACATACATGTAGGCTCTAGTCTACTGGGTAGATTGGACAAGACTCAGCTGACTCACAGATAACATGGAAATAGATCAAACAAATAGCATGTGTTTGAAAGGAACACTTTAGTTAGACAAGGAGCGGGGATTTTTTGACAATCGTTTTGAATGTGAGTCAGAGTGTAGGTTTGCGTGGGTGAGTGTATATACATCTGTGGGTGTCAGAAAGAGACAGCCAGAGATAGATGGCTGCAGTTCCTTAGCTAGTAAAATGACTATAATAGTAAGATAAATTTAAAGGCATAGAGATTCATAGAGCCCTTTAAAATAGTTTTAGACACATGATGTCTACAGACAGGCTTATTTAAAATACCAATTGCTTCCCATAAAGACTCTAAATAACCCCCTCCTTACACAATACCAGGCAATTTTCATTTACCACTTACTTGAAATTTGGTAATTATCACAAGTGAAACCCTATCTTACATTCCTGTGAGTCAAAACTTTTTAAAAATGGGAAAATTGAGATACTTTGGCTGCACTTCTTATCTAAAAAGTGACCTTCAGCTGTTCATAGACCAAGAAATGACAGCAAATAACTTGCCACAGAAAAAGGAGCTAAATGGGTAATAGGATAAGAAGAATTTTATTTACAGCTATAACAAGATAATTTCTGATATACTTATCTACATGCAGTAAATAGGCAATACAAAGATGTAAAAAGATAGGGAATTGGCAATGTAATTGCTTGCCTTGTTTTACCTGGGAGAATAATGATGATGGTGAAGTGAAGTCTATGCACAGAGATTTTACTTAACAAGAAATTCACAGATTTTCACTGTTTTGGGCAATTCCATGATTGCATCTCTAGACCCTGGCAAGTGTGAATTCATGGGCAAGTCCAGAGCCCACAAAAGGTACTAAGAATATCATTTGAAACTAAATGAAATAATCCCAGAATGACAGAGATGATGGATCAGTAGGCACAGGGTAGGTAGTCATTCAATACGCAACTCCCATATTTGAGCCTCTATGATGTGCCTCCCTGCTGTGCTTGCTTCTAGAATTACAACCTGCATCTGCCAGTCAAGGAACTTAGCCCTTGAATTATAGTTAAGGAAGCTGATAAGCACTGTTTTTGCCAGGTCAATGGAGGAAACAATTCTTTTTTTAAAAATAAATTTATTTATTTATTTGTTTTTAGTTTTGGCTGTATTGGGTCTTTGTTGCTGCACGCAGGCTCTCTCTAGTTGCGGTGAGCGGGGCTACCCTTCATTGTGGTGCGCGGGCTTCTCATTGTCACGGCTTCTCTTGTTGCAGAGCGCAGGCTCTAGGTGCGCGGGCTTCAGTAGTTGTGGCACATGGGCTCTAGAGCGCAGGCTCACTAGTTGTGGTGCACGGGCTTAGTTGCTCCGGCATGTGGGATCTTCCCGGGCCAGGGATCGAACCTGTGTCCCCTGCATTGGCAGGCAGATTCTTAACCACTGTACCACCAGGGAAGCCCCGGAAACAATTATTAATTCTTCATTCACCAACAGTGATTTTTTTTTTTCCAAAATAGAAATACCTTTTTCTAATTATAAAAATAATAGGGACTTCCTATTATTCGAACTATGGGTTCGATCCCTGGTCCGGGAAGGTCCCACGTGCCATGGAGCAACTAAGCCTCCCGTGAGCCACAACTACTGAGCCTGTGCTCTAGAACCCGCAAGTCATAACCACTGAGCCCACGTGCCACAACTACTGAAGCTTGCGCGCCTAGAGCCCATGCTCCACAAGAGAAGCCACCGCAGTGAGAAGCACACGTGCCTCAGTAAAGAGTAGCTCCCGCTCGCCGCAACTAGAGAAAGCCCACGTGCAGCAACAAAGACCCAACACAGCCAAAAATAAATAATAAATAAAAATAAATAAATTTAAAAATATATTTTAAAAAATACACGCTCATTATAAAAAATTCAGATACAAGAGAAAAGCATCATTCAATGAGTTAAGGAGAATTCATTTAAAGCCATTAGATACAGAAGGAGTATAAAGGGTCTGTGCTTCATCTCACATTCCCTTTTTGTAAACTAACTTCTCCACTCCTTGCCATACATTGCTTTTCATGATTAACTGGTGGACAGTAAGTGATACAATGTACTTGCCTAGCAGAGCAATATGTCCATATACCATTATTGGTTCTCACATACTGTAAGCATAATATACATTTTTTTCATAAGTTACTTTAGGCCTGGAAATATCCAAAACTATATCTGCCTCTTATTCACATTAATATCACTCCTGCACTCACAAGAAGGGAGCTCTCACCTGTCTCTCCTCTAAAGTCCTGATTCTTTACCTTTATAGCTAGGAAGTCAAATCCCATGTAACCAGTCTGAGAATGATTAGTGGTGGCTTTGAGCCTCCACGACGTTTGGAATTTTTGATGTGGAGGATGAACAAGATACATAGAATGTGTGAGCCTTGTGTAAGTCAGGACAAGATAGGCTAATGTTGCAGTTACCCAATTAATCTGAAATCCCAGTGGCTTAACACAAGAAAGGTTTAATTCTTGCTCTTGCTACATACCCATTACAGATGGGGAGGCCATCTTATTCAAGGACCATGTTGATGGAGTTTCTGCCATCCTGTGGCTACAACAGCTCCTTGGTCACTGCAGCAGGGATAGAGAGAGAGGAGAATCTCAGATGGGTTTTTCACTACCTCTGCCCAGAAGGACCACCTGCGGCTTCTGCTCACATTTCATTGGCCACAGCTAATCACATGGTCTTCCTAACTTCAAAGCTGAGGAATTTGGGGAACAGACGGAAGGATTAGTTAAAGCTGTCCCTCCCTTAAACCTAAGTATGCTTTTTTTTTTTTTTTTTTGGGTACGTGGGCCTCCCACTGCTGTGGTCTCTCCCGTTGCGGAGCACAGGCTCAGCGGCCATGGCTCACGGGCCCAGCCGCTCCGTGGCATGTGGGATCCCCCCGGACCAGGGCACGAACCCATGTCCCCTGCATCGGCAGGTGGACTCTCAACCACTGCGCCACCAGGGAAGCCCCTAAGTATGCATCTTTGACACAGGCTGACATCATCCAAAATCAGATAAGTGATATTATTTACTTATGTCAATTTTTTACTCCTTTGACATGAATATTTGAGTGTGAAAAGAATGTAAAGAAGAATATAGTATACCTTACACATAAACAGTTTTTTATACATAAGATAATTACTGTATATATAATAGATTTTTATTTTCCATAACAGGTATTCGAGAAGGAGGAAGATGATTAACCACTAGTTCCAATTTGGGTTGACTAAAAGCAGCAACAGGCTTGGATTTGTCAGGGTAGACTAATTTCTGTAACAATTAGTTATCGCTGGTCTTTGGAATTCTGGGTACTTTTTTTCTTTTGTATACTTGAATTTTATAGTTTTTCTATAATCTCACTGGTTAAGACAATACAATTTATTAATTGCTTATGTGACAGTTCTGTGTACATATTTGATGAGTGGCCTTCCACAAGGCGATTCAGGGAACTGGGCTCCTCCTTCCTGAGACTGACGTCTTCCAGGGTTTTAGAGTCCTCTGCAGGTTCCCCTGCCTCAGACAGACAAAGGAAGAGAACAGCTGGGAGGATCAGGGGCCAGGCTTGGAAACAGCATGTATCATTTCCACCCATATTCTGTTGGCTGGAACTCATGATCACACTTCCCCGAAAGGGTTCCTGGGAAATGTAGTCCAGCTGTGTGCACAGGAGGAAAAGAAAACAGGTTTGGTGACTGTCTCTACTACCACAATGTCCCTAACATGAGCTAAGTAAATAAGTAAATAAAAGAGGAATCTAAACAGAGTTGGATATGTCTGAGGAAAAGAGCATTATTTCTATTACCTTGTTCTTATTTCCTTCATTTATACTTATATATTGCTCCTGTGCAAGTTCTTCCTTTTATTTTCTTTTAAAATGAGATTCTAAGAATACCCCACTTTGGGCTTCCCTGGTGGCGCAGTGGTTGAGAGTCCGCCTGCCGATGCAGGGGACACGGGTTTGTGCCCCGGTCCGGGAAGATCCCACATGCCGCAGAGCGGCTGGGCCCGTGAGCCACGGCCGCTGAGCCTGCACGTCAGGAGCCTGTGCTCCGCAACGGGAGAGGCCACAACGGTGAGAGGCCCGTGTACTGCAAAAAAAAAAAAAAAAAAAAAAGAATACCCCACTTTCTTGAGAGTATACAGAAATGAACATGATGCCACTCATCTGGTTGGAATGTAAATTGAAAGAACTTTACTGAAGGGAAATTTGTCTATATGAATCAAAAATCAAAAATAGCCAACAATTCTACTTTTAGAATTTTATCCTAAGGAAATAAACAGGTAATATAAACAGATGCATGTACAAGTATATTTATCATTGTATTGCTAATAATGGGGAAACACTTTCGTGAGATACACGTCCAGCAACTGAAGGTAAATTAATAATGTTACTTCTAGGGCTTCCCTGGTGACACAGTGGTTAAGAATCCGCCTGCTAATGCAGGGGACACGAGTTCGATCCCTGGTCCGGGAAGATCCCACATGCCGTGGAGCAACTAAGCCCGTGAGCCACAACTACTGAGCCTGTGCTCTAGAGCCCGTGAGCCACAACCACTGAGCCTGTGTGCCTAGAGCCCGTGCTCTGCAACAAGAGAAGCCACGGCAATGATAAGCCTGCGCACTGCGGTGAAGAGTAGCCCCCTACAACTAGAGAAAGCACATGCGCGGCAACGAAGACCCAACGCAGCCAAAAATAATAATAATAATAATAATGTTACTTCTAATAAAATATCATATGGTCGTGAACAATGCCATGGATGTCTATTCAGTAATGCTGAACAATGTTCCTTATACATTAAGTAAAAACATCAGTTTACAAATCTCTATGTCTGGAATATTCCCATTTTTATTTTAAGAAAGATTATATACATAATATATATCAAATCAAAATGGGAATATTCTAGACATGGAAGGTTTGTAAACTGATATTTCACATACACTTTTTTTTTTTTTGTGGTACGCGGGCCTCTTACTGTTGTGGCCTCTCCCGTTGCGGAGCACAGGCTCTGGACGCGCAGGCACAGTGGCCATGGCTCACGGGCCCAGCCACTCTGCGGCATGTGGGATCTTCCCGGACCGGGGCACGAACCCGTGTCCCCTGCACCGGCAGGCAGACTCTCAACCACTGCACCACCTGGGAAGCCCTACATATACTATTTTTTATTTACCTGTGTTTTAAAATTTTTCTATGTAAACAAGTGATATTTTTCTAAAAAAAGAAATTTATTTTTTTATTTTAAAGCAAAAAACGTAAACCCCTAATGTTCAAAGCAAAAACACAGAGTTTTAATCCATAGGCATCTCAAAGAAAAAACAAAACAAAATACCACCTGGCTACCCACACTGGCTCTGTCTTCCAGACAGCCCCCTTGCCTGAGCACCTGAAGGAGCCCCAGACATCATGGTGGGGGTGGTGGGGAGGTGGGGGGACCCAAGTTCCCGGTAGGCCCTCGTCTCAGCGCCTGGCTTAAGCTAACTGTGGAGTCCATACATAGCTGCTGCTCTTCATTCCTCACCTCCCTCACCCTGACAATGGTCTGCTTTCTTTCCTCTGAGTAGGAAACCTGCAGAGGCAGCTGGCTTGTGATATTTTGTGTAGGCATGTGAGTTATATGCAAAGATACGAAGAATCGTTTCTCAAATGGCACAAGTCAAGAATATTTGTCTCCAGTTTGTTACACCTAAAAGAGAGCACATGCTTCTGATATTTCTCTTACTTAATTCATTTCAGAATAAGTCAAGCTGCTGTCAGAAGAGGTTCAGCTTTTCAAGTTCATAGTCATTTTTGGAGTTATCCATGCATGCATGCTTACAAAAGTTAAATTATTTTCAAAGAAATTCCACCACAATTGAATTCAAAGTAAGTGAAGAGCCAGAACATGATAATTTTATCCAAGAATCAACATCCTTTACAGTTCAAATAATGTAATATGGATTTATAACAGCCCAATGATGAAAACATTTTTAATTGCTTTCAGTATTAAGAATAGTGATTTTATGACCTGTAGACTTCACTCAGCAAAATCATATATCTCTGTCACTTACACAAACAAACACACATCCCAAATTTGATTAATATCTGTTAAAATTATAGCAGCTATATTCATTTAAAAATTAATTCAAAGTAGTATACTTTTAAAAAAGATAACACCTACACTCAAAAATCAAAGCCAGTCTTGCTTTTCTATTAAAGACCAACTTTTATTCAATCAGTATACTCTCTTCCAAAAATTATGAAACTCAGAAAAAAAAAGCAGAACACACCAAGATGTCACTTCGTTTGCTGAATTATAATTATAATTAGCCTATACTAGCCTAGGCTGTTTTTTGGTTTTCGGAAGCAGGTTGAAAAAGAGGAAATACTGATAATTGTATGTAACTCATTCTGATTTTACTGCTTAGCAGTGAGTTAAGAAATCTCTTTCCTAACAGAGAAGGATAAGATGTTAATTATCATAATCACTCAGGATTTTAATAGGAGGTAGAAGGGAATTATTCCCTGAGGGGTAAGGAAATAAAGTGTCAGTGCTGAGGTGAAAAGGCCGGGAAACAGACTAGTGGCAGGACCCTTTGCCTCCTTCATGATTTTCTGCAAGACTCTAGCTAGTATTGCCATAAGTAACTTCCTTTCTAAGGTATAGCTTTTGCTACCACAAAGGACAACAGGATCAACATAAAAGGTGTGTTCTGGGGGAGGCCTTGCGCTTATACCTCAATGTTACTGCTCTGGAGGATCTTGTCTGTCTCCCCTTATTGGCTACTCCCTTTGAGCACCAGCTGTAAATGCTGATCATTCGCTCCTGACTCACCATTCCCAGCATCTCACTTCCTCAGCTGGACCATCATTAAAAAGACCTTGGTCAGTCTGGATAGTCCCTCCTCACTCTGGGTCCCTGACTGGCTGCCAATGGGCATGGCGATTTTCCACTGCTGAGCTCAGACAATGTGTGAGGAGGGTCTACTGTACTGGGCAGAAAGAATACTAAGCAGCTCACTGATTTCACCTGAGAGCTCTCCTGGAATGTTGTTGGGACCAGTTGAAGGGACTAGTGCAATTATAAAGGTAAGTAAGTGTACAGCTTGTTCTCTGATAACCAGAGATGGGATAGTAAGAAATAAAAGAGTAAAATTTGGCAACTCAAGCTTATTGTCTTGAATCTCTTTGAAAAGAAGCTGCATAATGCTTTCTTATGATCCCCACTCATTTTCCTACTCACCCATATCAGTCATCCTCCCTTCCATACAACACTTAGCTTTTTGCTTACTACCCTGTTTCTCCCACCTACCAATCAGTGAACCCATTTACATGCCCTTGAACCCTTTTACTGTTACATCATGCATCAGGGTATTCTGTGGAATATCTTTCTGTATGTGTAGGCATTTGTTTCCTTTCATCTCTAGAACATGATTTTCTTTAGTTGAACAGGTTCTTTGGTTAACATGTGTGGCTATATTGTTTCATGACATAATGTGTATGTGTGTGCACCTCTACTGAGCAGAAGGTTAAATCCTGATGATGGTTTAAATCAACCGTCTGTATATAAAAGTGCAAACTGTATGTTTGTAGGTATGTGCATACCAAGAGGTATAAGCTCATGTGTTTATCTGGGTATCTGTGTTTAGGTACCTGGGTTATGTTTATGTATGTTTAAGTTCACATCTGTATTCATCTGTATGTGTGCCTTAAGGCGCTGCCAATAGCTTCCTATAAAGTATGACCATCTGCCTCCAAATTTCCCTATCTAGCAGTTCTATCCTCCTGGGTTTTTAAAATTTTTATTTTTATTGTGGTAAAATACATGCAACATAAAATTTACCATTTTAACCAATTTTAAGTGTATAATTCAGTGGCATTAATTACATTCACAATGTTGGACAAACAATCACCACTATCTGTTTCCAAAATTTTTCATCACCCAAAATGAAACTCTGTATTCATTAAGCAGTAACTCCCTGTTCCCCTTCTCTCAACCCCTGGTACCCTCTAATCTACTTTCTATCTCTATGAATTTGCCTATTCTAGATATTTCATATAAGTGGAATCATATAATAATTGTCCTTCTTATGTCTGGCTTATTTCACTTAGCATAAGGTTTTCAAGGTTCATCCTTGTTGGAGCATATATCAGAACTTTATTCCTTTATGTGGCTGAATAATATTCCATTACATGTATATACCACATTTTATTTCTGTTCATTTGTAATGGACACTTGGGTTGTTTCTACCTTTTGGCTATTGTGAATAATTCTGAAATTAGCATTTGCATACGAGTATCTGTTCAAGTTCCTGTTTTTAATTCTTTTGGGTATATAACTATGAGTTGAATTTGCTAGGTCATATAGTAATTTTATGTTTAGCTTTCTGAAGAACCACCAAACTGTTTCCTCATTGGCTGCACCATTTTACATTACCATCAGTAATGGATGAGGGATCTAATTTCTCTACATCCTTGCCAACATTTGTTATTTTCCTCCTCTTCCTCCCCCTCCTCCTTACTCCCCACCGCCTCCCCCCACCTCCTTCTTCTTCTTCTTCGATAATAACCACGCTAACGGGCTTGAGGTGGTATCTCATTGTGATTTAGACTTGCATTTCTTTAATGATTAGTGATGTTGAGCATCTTTTTATGTGCCTATTGGCCATCTGTATATCTCTGGAGAAATGTCTATTCAAGTCCTTTGCCCAGTTTTTAATTGGGCTGTTTGTTTTTGAGTTAGAGGAATTCTTTATATATTCCGGATATTAATTCTTTATCATATATATGATTTGCAAATATATTCTCCCAGTCTTTAGGCTGACTTCTCACTTTCTTGATAATGTCCTTTGAGGCACAAAAGTTTTTAATTTTGATGAAATCCTATTTATCTATTTTTTCTTTTGTTGCTCATGTTTTTGGTGTCATATCTAAGAATCTATTGCCATATCCAAGGTCATGAAGATATTCTACTATGTTTTCTCGCAAGATATTTATGTTTTCAGCGCTTATATTTAGGTCACTGATTCACTTTGAGTTAATTTTTGTATATTGTGTGAGGTAGGGGTCCAACTTCATTCTTTTGCATGTGGAACTATCCCAGAACTATTTACTGAAGAGACTGCTCTTTTCCCATTAAATGGACTTGGCACCCTTGTCAAATACTGACTGTAGATGTATGGGTTTATTTCTGAACTATCAATCCTATTTGTTGATTTTTTTGTCTATCTTTATGCCAGAATCACACTGTTTTGATTACTGTGGGCTTGTAGTAAGTTTTGAGATCAGAAAATGTGGGTCTTTGTTCTTTTTAAAATTGTTTTGGTTCTTCAGGGCCCCTTGTAATTCTATATGAAATTTAAGACTGGCTTTTCCAGTTCTGCAAAAAGGGCCATTGGAGTTTTGATAGAGATTTTGTTGAATCTGTAGATTGCTTTGAGTATGACTGCCATCCTCACAACATTGAGTCTTGCCACCCATGAACATGGGATGTCTTTTCATTTATTTAGGTCTTTAATTTCTTTCAGCAATGTTTTGTAGTTTTCAGTGTATAAGTCTTTCACCTTTTCGGTTAATATTCCTAGGTACTTTTTTACCCTCTCCTTTTAATTGACTTGAAATCCTCCACCGCAATTACTAGACTATAACGTGCCCATAGTGCATAAAATAGTGCCTAGCACATAGAAGACATTGAGCAAATGCTAATTGAATAAAAGAATCTCTAAAATCATAGGCTCTTAGAACTTTGAGGAAACACTCATACCAATTCTATTCTTCTAAAGATGAGGTAACAATGTTCAGAGAAGATAACAATTCTGTTTGGATTGCACCAAACAGCAGTTAGCTAGTGGTAGAACCAGAAGTTCACATCTCCTAAGATTTTGCTGTGGATCAAAATGTAGTCATTATAAGGCAAGATTCTGTCTGCTGGAGTAAATAAATGAGTGTGTTTATAAACTTGGATGTTTGTCTTTGGGTATGGAGATTTTTTCAGTATCTGGTTTTGTATACATTTAAATGAACCTTAAGGCTCATTTAGGATTCAAACGAATCTTGGGATACACAGAGGATTGGTATACTTACAAAAGTAGCCAATATGTACACAAAGGTGTACGTATTTCAGCAAATTCAAATGGATAATTTAAATGGATTATCTGGAGATATGTATCTATGAGGGCATCATATATGGGAGTTCCCAGGAGTGTCATTTTGGAAATAAATTTAGCCCATTAGATCTTTCCTCACTGGCAGCAGATGACCCTCCACTAGGCTTTACCTCCTAAAGAACTAATTTCATTATAGAATTACTTCCATTAAGAGAAAGAGTGGAGAAAAGAGAAAAGAACTGTGTCCTTGTTTACAAACTGGGATATACCTTAATGTGCTTTTTTAAAAAAATAATTGCTTATTGGGTTCTTTTTTGCTCCCTCCTGAGGTAAGGGTCAATCAGCCTGGGACTGAGGTTTAGTGTTGCTTTATTTTGGCCCTTTTCATAGCTGGTTAGTCCCTCTGTCGTTCTCTTCCTTTTCCTGACATAGGCGTCTCCCAGGACCTCTCAAAGATGGTCAGTAATCATCAGTCTAGTAATTGTCTCTGAGTCAATGGTGGGAGATCAGCAACTCTCTGACTCTGGAATTTGGGAGCTGTATAGGAGAATTGCTAATTGCCTACCCAATATCCCCCTCACGTCCCTTACTTCCGCAATTTTGTTGTGGGCAATAATGTGCTTAGGAAAAACAAAACAAAACAAAAACCAAAAAAATACAGCACCCTACATTTCCCATTCTCCTTTCAGCTAGAGATTGTCATTAGCCCAGCTCTGGACAATCAGGCATAAGGAAAAATTTTTGCATGGGGCTTTCAGGAAAGATCTTTAAAATGGAGTTGATAGTTGACAAATGCCTTTTGCCCTTTGCACTCTGCCTCTTCCCAGCTGGCTTCTAGATGTATGATGAAGGTGTAGTAGCCCTCATAACTATGGCAACCATGAGGGAAAGGTTAAGATGCCACAGAGATATCAACACTGACATCACTGTGCTGCTCAACCAAGGCCCACTACCACCTACCTCTTGTTTCACACAAAAAAAAACCCTGTTTAGTTTAAACCACTGTTTTCTGGGTCTCTTAACCAGCAGCCCAATTTAATTCTTAATTGATAAAAGCTTACAAAGCTCAATGAGATAATCTGAGTCAGTGGACTCCTATGTATTTTGCTGGCAAATTAGAGAGACTTACAGCGAACATTGTGGAGGAATTCTAGGTAGCCAAGATAATGGTGGCGGCGTAAATCTAAATCTCCCGACATACTGCCCTCCCCTGTGAAAACACACAATCACACACACAGAGAACAAGAGATCAAATAAAATGACATAAAACCCATGTCTTCAGCATAACGAGAAAACAGAGAATGTCCAAAGTTCAAATTAACTGTAAATAGAAAAACAAACATTGAATCCCAGAAAGCTGCCTTCCATACTGCTGATGAATCCTCTCAGGTAAACAAAGTCAGTTTGGGAAAAACCATGGTGGTGGACTTAGGATTGATTTAAAACTACCAGAAAGAGAAAGTCTGCATCTAAGTAGAGCACTTACTACATGGAAGGCACTTAACTGTGTGTGCAGGGTGCAAGGAGACAGTCTTGGAAAAATAAAGCTTCCAAGTGAAAAGGGTCCAAAGGAAAAGGGTCTAGAGGGTTCCTCTGGAAATCATGAAGGGTGGGGGGGGGGAAACTTGAGGGGGGAACTAAGGAACCTGTCAGACCCTCTCTCCCTCCAAAATGGAGGTAAACCCAATCCCTACCCCTATTATTTCTTTTCCACAAGAAAAAACCATACAAACAAACAAATAAAATTTTAAAAATAAAAGAGAAATCATACTTTGCTACACTGACAGAAGAGGGCACTCTTGATCTAGGAATCCTACAACCCCAAACCTCCAGCTCTGTCCAGAAATGCAGATTAGTCTCCATTTAATTACTGAAATAGGAAAGAATCCAGTTCAACGGATACAAATTTCTGCCCCCAATAATGGCAGAGTACAATAGAAGAAAACTCCCTAACTGTAACACAACTCTCTAAACTGAATTATATATCCTCAAACAAGCTTTTGAGAATAATGAAAAACACTTTGAATGACAAATTCAAAAGCTAAGTACAGAAATGGTCACACACACACACACACACACACACAAAACTAGGAAGAAATAAAATGAGAGTTGATTAAACTCAGGAAAGAAATAGAAGAAACAATAAAATAAACATTATACTGCATTACCTGTAAGATTTTAGATAATATGTACTAAGACATTTAAAATACCTACATACATATCCATGCCATCCTTCAAGTTACAGTCAAATGATTTCTTCACCAGGTAGCTTTTCAGAATTTACCCTAACTGGATCTGATCTTTGAGGCATGCAATAAATAGTGTCTGCAATTGTTGCTATTATCACCATTATTGGCAATGACTGGTTGAAGACAGCACGGGAGGGGAGAGAATCCCAAATAAAATGTCTAGAGCAAAAAACTATAGTTTGTCATACTCTGTGTCCACCTAGGCCAACGACTTGACTTTACGGATGAGGAGACTGAGATTCAGGGAGGTAACACGGTGGTCAATGGAGAAAGCCTTCCTTTCCTTTTCTCACCTCTTTTCTTCCTCATGCTTCAAAAGACAATTCCTCTCTCAATCCAGCCTTCAGCACCCTCCAGATGCTATGACTCCCCTCTTAGCATGATCTCCCTTATACTCACCCTCCCCTTTTCCTCTAATACATTCCCCCAGACAGAAGCTCTGTCTAAGTCACTCTCATTATACAATGCAAATAAACCAAACCACCTTCCCCTGACTCTGTCATCTCTGATTTTCCTCTTATCATTAAACTTCTGAAAGTGCGTTATACTAGCTGTCCTCTTTTCCTCCCTGCTCATTCCTAAAACTCTTGCTGTTTCTCTCTCCATTCTCTCTGAAAACTCCTTGTTCAGAAACTGTTGGCTACCATCTTTAAATACCTTTACCCCTTGTCTTCTTGGAGCCACAATCTTTTTCCTCCAGTCAGTTCCGCAGCTCCTTATTCTCGTGTTCTGGCTTATCTTCTTCCCTCTTCAATGTAGGTATTCCACCAAAGTTTTCCACTGCTTTCTTTTTCTGTGCTCATAGCTGCAAACTGCAGTATACACAACCAGACACATCTGCTTCTTGGGTGTCTCTCTAGACATCAGAGAGGCACCCCTGGGTGCCACCCCTGGGTTTCAGGAGGCACCTGGAGCTCAACATGTCTAAAACTGAATTCCAAACCCTTTTCAATCCTGTACCTCCTCCCAACCTCCAACCCAGCTTCAAATGGTCCTTGATACCATCCTTTCCTTTATCTTCTGTCCCAAATCATTCATAAATTCAACTCAAAGCATTTATTGAGTACTTAGTATATGCAGGCACTGGCCATGGGACTGGGAGATCAACAAGACTCACTTTCTACACTCTACTTACAGACTCAATGAAAAGTCCTGTCCAATCACTGCATACAACTCTCCTTCCATTCCACTGTCAATCCTTTTCATTCCCACTGTCACCCTCCAAGTTCAAGTCAGCATTACCTCTTTCCTAGGCTAATAAATCAGCCTTTTATAGATTTGTCTGAAGCTAGCCTGGTCAAATGAAGTTGATCTCTTTTCTCCTTGCACATTTTGTAGTTTAACACATATATTCCTGTTTCTATGTTTCTCTCTACCTGGAATACCCTCCTCTGATCTCCCCATGCTATACTTTACCTGTCCTTTAAGGCCCATCTCAAATGCTAGTCTTCTTTGATGTTTTCCCTGACTTCCCAGGCCAGGAATATGTCTTCTTTCTCTGAATTCATGCAGACTTATCCTCCACGTCTACACTTTACCAGCCATCCCTCCTGTCCAAGCTGGTTGCTCCACAAATCATGATTAGAATACAGAAACCAGTTTTATGTGACAGGAAAGTGGCTCAGTGATTGATTTCAAGAGAGATTATTCCATCATCAGTTAATTTGTATAACTTTTTCCCTGGAGATTTGATAAACTAAACTCCTGAAGAAGCTGAATATGCTAGGGTTACTTAATTTTGGTTGGTGCTTCAAAGGAAATAATACATGACTTCAAGGAAGTCGCATGAGTTCTCGGGACCTTGGCTTCATTACCTAGAAAATATCAATAGAAAGTTGTACTGAATGACCTTTAGTTTCTGAAGATTCTAGTTTTCTAGATCTAACATTGTATAATTAAGGTCTCTAGGAGATCTGACGGGGTGATTTTGTCTATTAATAGACTAATCCAATACCCATTTCCATCCCCTCTCCTTTCCTTGCCTTCTCTATAGAAGTTGGAAGAGCCAGATATCCTCTTTGCCAGCCTTTCTTACAGCTAGAAGTGGCCATGTGATATAGCTCTAACCAATGAGATGTAAGCAGAACTCTATTAAAGGGAATTCTGGGAAGCCATTGCTTTCCAGATGAAAGAGAAAGGCACAGTTGACATCACTCCTGTGGAAGGCAGACTTCTCAGATGGCCTCCTGATATACAGGCCCTGTATAATCCCCTCCCTTGGAGTAAGGGCAGAATCAAGAGATATTGCCCCCATGATTAGGTTACTAATAAGTTGGCTTTGAGTCAATCAAAGGGAGATTATCCTGTGTGGGTCTGACATAATCAGATGAATCTTTCAAAAGAGAGACAATTTCCTGTTGGCCTCTTAGAGGAAAGCAAACAGCCATGTTGTGAACTGCCTTGGAGCAGCCTCCAGAAGCTGAAGACCTCAGCCCTAGGAAATGCATTCTACCAACAACCAGGGAGCTTGAAAGAGGACCCTAAGCCTCAGATGACATGCAGTCCCAGTTGATACCTTGATTGCAGCCTGGTGATTTCTCGAGCAGAAAACTCAGTTAACCAGTGACCAGACTCCTGACATACAGAAGTTGCAAGATAAATTGGTGTTAAGTTGCTATGTTTGTGGTAATTTGTTACGCAGCAATAGAAAACGAAAGCAACCTCTCTCCACTTAATCTCAAAGGTTGGGCACTTAGGGCTTCCCAGGTGGCGCAGTGGTTAAGAGTCCACCTGCCGGTGCAGGGGACATGGGTTCGTGCCCCAGTCCAGGAAGGTCCCACATGCCACGGAGCGGCTGGGCCCGTGAGCCATGGCCGCTGAGCCTGCGCGTCCGGAGCCTGTGCTCCGCAACGGGAGAGGCCACAACAGTGAGAGGCCTGCGTACTGCAAAAAAAAAAAAAAAAAAAGAACTATCTTGTGATCATAAAGGAAAGACCAAGTGAATCACAGAGCCCCTGACCCTGACCACTTGCACCTCTAAACCACAGTCAGCAGCTGCTTTTCTCCAAAAATTTTTTTACACCAGAAAAAGAAACGTCTATTTATACAAGCCAATACAAGTTAGCTAGCTTTTCTTTTACTTGTAGTTGATATTTCCACCTGATAAAGCAGACTTCCAAAACCAGCATGAGTATATTCTTATTTATTCACTGGCAAACATTTATAAGGAATCTATAATGTTCCAGATAGGAAAAAAAGAAACACCAGAAATAAAAAAATCTTTGCCTTCTATAGGCTCATAGCCTAGTGTAGGGGGAGAGGTGGTGGGGAACAAGGTGGGGAAGTCAGGATACAATTAAAATACAGAATGGTTAGGCTATGATAAGTATAAGCAGAAGGTCTTAGGGAACCTCAAAGAAGGGACGCCTAGTGTAGACTTTAGGGCTGTTCAGGAGGGGAGGGCTGGTTCCGGAGGTTTAAGATGAGGAGCAGGATTATGAGGGATGAGTATGAGTCTCACTCAAGAGCAGTAGAGGAGGGAAGTTCTGGCACAGAGAGTGGAGGTCAATCAGTCAAATAATTGACAATCACCAAAATAGCTAACGTGAGGCTGAGGAATGTGCCAGATGCTACAGGGAAACAGAGACCTAGAGCACTTGGTACCCGCCCCAGGTTCTTATAATCATCCTGCATCACCCCCACCCCCTTCAATAGAGCAGAATGAGTGCTCTCCCTTGTCACGAAGGGAAATGCAAACGGCACCTGCCACTCTGTCCTGAGGCCTGCTCCCCGGATTAGTGCCTTTGGAAGCTGCCCCAGATGTAAGCACATCCAGAGAGAGGCTTACCCAAGGGAGAATCTAGGTCAAGGTCCTTTAAGAATGTGCTGTGCATAGGGAATTTAAGAAAAGAGAAGTGGATTTGACAGAGAAGATAAGCCCTTCAGTTTTTGAAGTAGAATCTTGGGGCCTACAGGCTCTGTCAAACCATGTTAACTCTCCTCCTGACTTACGGTTCTTATAGCCTAGGATTTCACCTGGAAATTAGAAAGCTTCTGTAAATCTCCTTTAAACAAGTAAAAGAACAAATATGTCGAAATAATAAAATGTGAATTCTGAAATAGGACCTAGAGAAAAACACTGGAGGTAAAAGGACTAAGGCAGAGACTGTTGAAGAAAGTTGAGAGCAACAACAGAACGAGTCTTATTTCATTCACTGACTTATTTTATCATATTTGAGAGGCAAAGAGCGTTTTGAATGCTAAAAAACAAGAGGTAACTTAGGAGCAGGAACTACATGTTCTTCTCATTTCAGAAGACGTCCTACCCAGCCTCCCCTTGTTTTTCCAGGATGCTGGGAACCTTCCCTTGTAGCAGCAGGTAAGGAGCTCGCCTGAGGCCTAGGAGGGTTTTTTTCCAGTCTTTTAAAATGTCAGATTTATTGAGTTTTAATATATAATACAGTAAAATTTACCCTTTTTTGGTGTACAGTTTGATGAGGTTTGGCAAATGTGTATAGTAGGATAACTACACCACAAGGAAGACATAGGACCCTTCCGTCACCCCACAAAGTCCCCTCCTGCCCCTCTGTAGTCAACACCTCCACCTCTAGGAAACTACTGACAACTTCTATCCTTATAGTTTTGCCTTTTCCAGAATGTCATATAAATGGAATCATACAGTATATAGTCTTGTGTGTCAGGCTTCTTGCACTTAACATAATGCAAAGCCAGTTTTTAAAAGCTTTAATGTTGTCTGCCAAGGTCATCTTTCCTTGTGAGCCAAGGCTAAGTGGGTGAGCATCAATGTTCATGCTCATCTTAACAGATTCACTGGAGTATGACTGTAGAACCTATATCAAACCTGCTGAATACCAAGCATTTTCTCTTTGTAATCTATTCTGATGTGCTGGTTCAAGCTACACTTTTATGGTGCAAACGGTAATAGTGGTACAGTGAATTTATACATGAATATCTCTGTTTATTAGCATTTAGAAATGCATAATTGCATTTTAATCAATCAAGAGCATTTACAGGCCTATGCTACTGCCCTCAAGGGCCTTGCAGAGATAATTTAAAAGATAGCATATACTTAAATTATAGACTTTCATTGCTACAAAGAGTTTAAGGGATCATCTAGTCATAGCATCACAGATTTTCACAGTTGGCAGTGACCTTCACACCTGCCTATCATCTTAGACTTGAATTTCCTCCAGGGGTGGCAAACTCCAAGAGCAGATGAGTAATGTAAATGTATGAAACTAGCCAGGAGAGACTGATGGGGCCTGAGGCAAATTGGAGAGAGCATGGTAGTACCCACAGTCACTCAAATTCAATTTAAAAACAAACACTGAAAAAACAGTAAGTACATATATCTGGGCTTGCTTTAGTCCTTGGGTGGTCACATTGCAGTCTCTTCTATAATAGCCTTCCCAAGTTTTTAGCTAGTATAATAGATACTCCTGAGACCCTGATCCACATCCTTTCACTCTTACCAGTTCAGTATGTGCCAGTCTGGCTTTCAATTGCCAGCATAGCATTTAATTGCTGTAGGATTTCTTGAAACCCCAGTGCCGGCTTTGCCCCCCTCCCGCCAGGCAGGCCGGAAGTGGCAGGAGAATGATACCCTCCTGGAGTAGCTTTCAACGACCACTGTTGGAAATTCGTGTATAAATACCCCAGCTCTCTCAGCTCGTTGGGGATTAACTAAGGTGAGTATTTTACACTGGCCACCAGAATTCCCAAGTGAAATTAGAGTTCCTTTTATCACAGTGGACTCTTCTGTGACAGTATATCCTTTATTTCCAACATCCTTTTTTGTTTTACTTCCTCATTTCCTACCAGTCTTTCCTGAGATCACCTGCCAGATAAGCTACTTGTATGTGAATCTTCATCTCAGGGTCTGCTTCTGAGAGTTGATTTCAAGTTAATGAAGCCAGTGAATACTTGAATAACGCCAGAGATGAGGGACTTACTGCATTCCTAAACCCTAGAGAATATCTTGAGAAATCTCTGACCCACAGAAATGTCTTCCCCTTACTGAGATGAAAGTGTTTTTCTATGTCATCTAAAGCTTCACTCTATGGGACCATATACTGTTGTGTAAACCTGTCTAGAAATCTCCCTTTTTAGAAAGAATCATTCAACCCAATTCTTAAGCTGCTTAATAGTCTTTGAATAAATCCAACATTTCACTTACCTTATCTAGGAAAAAAATTGTCAACTGGTACACAAAGCCAGTAATGAGAATCTGGAATGAAAAATGCCCAGGAGAAGGAAAACCCCCAGAAATCTGGGGGGTGTAGGAGGATACTGGACTTTCCCTTTTATGTGAGATGGAAACTAGAGCCATTTTTAGTTAAAGGTTAAAAAAAGGATCAATCCAAAGGACATGGGATCATTTTGTTTACACATATATGTATTATATGGAAAATTTATGGTTTTAGTTTTTCACTTGGGAAAGGATCATGAAAAATGTACTATGTCTTCATTTTCAGCCTGACAGTTTTCAGGCTTCTACATTTCCCAGTCGGGTGTTTAACGTTTGTTCTCGTATGTACTACCTAATAGGGTGTCACACACTGTGTAAGGGTGCTGGTACAGTATTAAATTCTCAGCTTCTTTCTAAGAGGCAACTTTTGGGCTTCTTTAAGAGGCAAAAATGGTTCTGAAATGTCTGAGCAGTGTCCTGAGAGCATCTCTTACACATTCCTTCACATTTTAAGAGAAAGGACAGTTTCAGAAGAACCAAGAGCTGGGTGAAATAGAGCGCAAAATACTGTGACAAGTAGATTTCAGAGCTCTTACGAATATCCTTTCTGACATTATATTTGAAATAAAGTAATTGTTGGAGAGTTAAATGTACTAGATTTAAAACTTTGAGAGTACTTTGATGATATCCATGTCCGTTTTTTTCACAACCTATTTCTGGGACACACTGAAAGGACTGATTACTCGCTAATATGTCTTTTCTTTTACAAAACTATTCGTGGCCTTCCCTGGTGGCGCAGTGGTTGAGAGTCCACCTGCCAATGCAGGGGATGTGGGTTTGTGCCCCAGTCGGGGAAGATCCCACATGCCGCGGAGCGGCTGGGCCCGTGAGCCATGGCCGCTGAGCGTGTGTGTCCGGAGCCTGTGCTCTGCAACGGGAGAGGCCACAACAGTGAGAGGCCCGCGTACCGCAAAAAAAAAAAAAAAAAAAACTATTCGTGAATACGCATTTTGAGTATTTATGAATAGTTTTTCTTTAAAATTTTTTTCAAAAGAGAGATAAACAAGTGATTATTGAATTCAAGGCTACACCTATTCCTCCCACTTCTCCATCTGATATAATTACAGTAAGTCTGGGTTGTGCATATCTGAACATCTTCTGATTTTGATTGTCAAGCAATCAAATAGCATTTCTTACCCACCTCAGACCCATAATTGAGAAGCTTCTCTGCAGTGACACTTGGTGCAGTTTAATTATAATGCTCTTCGATCCAGAAATCTATTTAAAGGACAATGGAAGCTAAATTTGCAGTCCTTTCTCTTGAAAAAGATTCAGAAATATATATGTGTAGCTGATCCCAAACTGAAACTTGATAACTTGTGTGATGAATGGCTTTGAACAGCAATGCTTTTCCTTTGAAAAAATGACTGATATTTTAACATATATGTTTCTTTCTAAGAAAGTATACAGCACACTTATGCCGTTTTAAAACTTTTCCATCACAACATTAGAAGCAAGCATGTACAATTTCACAATCATCTGCATTCTGTTTACAGCAAATATTTTTTCATTTCAAAATGAAATTCTCAAGCCTCTAATGGGTAGGTGTTTTAATTCAGCATTGAAATAAAAAGCTGCTTTTTCTAGACATATTCTCTTCCCTTCCCTGGCAGTTACTGGTACCAACTTGTTCTTAATTATCTTCCATTCAATGCTAGTCATAGCTGCCCGCCTACTTCACACCTCGGCAGGCCAGCCCACAGTACTCACCCAGCCCCCTCTGGCTGAATCATCTTCCACCCCCATCCTTTCTCACTGCCGTTTCCTTTTCACTTCAGTGCTCTTTGTAGAGGGACATTCTTACTTTTCGGAAGCTTTTTTCTTCATTCTGTATTATGTTCCCTTTATATTCTAGAAAACCAAAACTCTTAAGGAATTTTCTTCCCATCACTGAAGACAACTCGTGTTCAATATATCATAGAATCCGTGTTCATTAGCTATCCATCAATTCTTGCATACTTTAGGGAAAAGTAGGATTTGAGACCCTGGACATTTATCACCTTCCCTTCAAAATACAAAGGAGAAAATGGAGTCATTTTTGTAAGTTTCCGCCTTGGCAGAGACACAGGAAATCCCAAGCCTGGGCCATTTAAACAGTCAGCCTAGAGCTTGACATTCCTGCTTTCAACATTCTGTTCTCATTGATTTTTTTTTTTTAAATGTTACAGTTAAGTCCTTTCAAATTAACTCTCAAATCTCCATTTTTCTTACGCATAAATGCTGACCCAAAGGCTCCTACAAAGTGTGGAAAGTTGGGGGTTTTAGGATTGGGTACTTGAAGGTATCTGAGCTCTGACCAACCAAGAGAAATGTTGTGCTGCTACCAGGCTAGGCCATGAAGACACAACTGAACATTTTATCTTTATGTGTTATTGACTTAAAATGATCTCAACATTTTCTGGAGGTATCCATGCATGTAGATAAATTTCTCCCTATCTGTAGACAAGTCACTCATCATCATCTCACAAAGATTCCTAACACAGGTCTCACAGCGACCCCAACAAGCAATGGGAGAAAAGAGGAAGGCAAGTTCAAATGATCACCAATGGCCCCATTGAGGGGGTCACCTTTTGCTAATAAGTTTACAATTAAAAGACATACACTTGGTCCAACTCTTCACTTTGTGTGAGAAAAATGAGCTCCAAAGGCCTGATATGACTTGCCCAAAAGTCATTAGGGAATTAGTTGACAAAAAAAAAAAAAGCTAAGAGTAGAACCCATGTTTGTCCACTAGACAAAAGAAAGCCTAGATACCAGGTTCAAGATGGCGGAGTAGAAGGACGTGCTCTCACTCCCTCTTGTGAGAGCACCGGAATCAAAACTAACTGCTGAACAATCATCGACAGGAAGACACTGGAACTCACCAAAAAAGATACCCCACATCCAAAGACAAAGGAGAAGCCACAATGAGATGGTAGGAGGGGCACAATCACAATAAAATAAAATGCGATAAATGCTGGGTGGATGACCCATAAACTGGAGAACACTTATACCACAGAAGTCCACCCACTGGAGTGAAGGTTCTGAGCCCCACGTCAGGCTTCCCAACCTGGTGGTCCAGCAATGGGAGGAGGAATTCCTAGAGAATCAGTCTTTGAAGGCTAGCAGGATTTGACTACAGGACTTCAACAGGACTGGGGGAAACAGAGACTCCACTCTTGGAGGGCACACACAAAGTAGTGTGCGCATCGGGACCCAGGGGAAGAAGCAGTGGCCCAATAGGAGACTGAACCAGACCTACCTGCTAGTGTTGGAGGGTCTCCTGCAGAAGCGGGGGGTGGCTGTGTCTCACCATGAGGACAAGGACACTGGCAGCAGAAGATCTGGGAAGTACTCCTTGGCATGAGCCCTCCCAGAGTCCGTCATTAGCCCCACCAAAGAGCCTGGGTAGGCTCCAGTGCTGGGTTGCCTCAGGCCAAACAACCAACAGGGAGGGAACCCAGCCCCACCCACCAGAACACAGGTGGGTTAAAGTTTTACTGAGTTCTGCCCACCAGAGCAACAGCCAGCTCTACACACCATCAGTCCTTCCCATCAGGAAACTTGCACAAGCCTCTTAGATAGCCTCATCCACCAGAGGACAGACAGCAGAAGCAAGAAGAACTACAATTCTGCAGCCTGTGGAATGAAAACCACATTCACAGAAAGATAGACAAGATGAAAAGGCAGAGGGCTATGTACCAGATGAAGGAACAAGATAAAACCCCAGAAAAACAACTAAATGAAGTGGAGATAGGCAACCTTCCAGAAAAAGAATTCAGAGTAATGATAGTGAAGATGATCCAGGACCTCAGAAAAAGAATGGAGGCAAAGATCAAGAAAATGCAAGAAATGTTTAACAAAGACCTAGAAGAATTAAAGAACAAATAAACAGAGATGAACAATACAATAACTGAAGTGAAAACTACACTAGAAGGAATCAATAGCAGAATAACTGAGTCAGAAGAACGGATAAGTGACCTGGAAGACAGAATGGTGGAATTCACTGCTGTGGAACATAATAAAGAAAAAAGAATGAAAAGAAATGAAGACAGCCTAAGAGACCTCTAGGACAACATTAAACACAACAACATTTGCATTCTAGGGGTCCCAGAAGGAGAAGAGAGAGAGAAAGGACCTGAGAAAATATTTGACGAGATCATAGTTGAAAACTTCCCTAACATGGGAAAGGAAATAGCCACCCAAGTCCAGGAAGCGCAGAGTCCCATACAGGATAAACCCAAGGAGAAATACGCCGAGACACATAGTAATCAAACTGGCAAAAATTAAAGAAAAAGAAAAATTATTGAAAGCAGCAAGGGAAAAAAGACAAATAACATACAAGGGAACTCCCGTAAGGTTAACAGCTGATTTCTCAGCAGAAACTCAACAAGCCAGAAGGGAGTGGCATGCCATATTTAAAGTGATGAAAGGGAAGAACCTACAACCAAGATTACTCTACCCAGCAAGGATCTCATTCAGATTCAATGGAGAAATCAAAAGCTTTACAGACAAGCAAAGCTAAGAGAATTCACCGCCACCAAAACAGCCCTAAAATAAATGCTAAAGGAACTTCTCTAAGTGGGAAACACAGAGAAGAAAAGGACCTACAAAAACAAACCCAAAACAATTAAGAAAATGGTCACAGGAACACACATATCGATAATTACCTTAAACGTAAATGGATTAAACGCTCCAACCAAAAGACCCAGGCTTGCTGAATGGATACAAAAACAAGACCCATATATATGCTGTCTACAAGAGAACCACTTCAGACCTAGGGACACATACAGACTAAAAGTGATGGGATGGAAAAAGATATTCCATGCAAATGGAAATCAAAAGAAAGCTGGAGTAGCAATACTCATATCAGATAAAATAGACTTTAAAATAAAGAATGTTATAAGAGACAAGGAAGGACACTACATAATGATTAAGGGATCAACCCAAGAAGAAGATGTAACAATTATAAATAGATATGCACCCAACACAGGAGCACCTCAATACATAAGGCAACTGCTAACAGCTATAAAAGAGGAAATCGACAGTAACACAATAATAATGGGGGACTTTAACACCTCACTTACACCAATGGACAGATCATCCAAACAGAAAATTAATAAGGAAACACAAGCTTTAAATGACGCAATAGACCAGATATATTTAATTGATATTTATAGGACATTCCATCCAAAAACAGCAGATTACACTTTCCTCTCAAGTGTGCATGGAACATTCTCCAGAAGAGATCACAGCTTAGGTCACAAATCAAGCCTTGTTAAATTTAAGAAAACTGAAATCATATCAAGCATCTTTTCTGACCACAATGCTATGAGATTAGAAATCAATTACAGGGAAAAAAACGTAAAAAACACAAACACATGGAGGCTAAGCAATACGTTACTAAATAACCAAGAGATCACTGAAGAAATCAAAGAGGAAATCAAAAAATACCTAGAGACAAATGACAGTGAACACACAACGATCCAAAACCTATGGGATGCAGCAAAAAGAGTTCTAAGAGGGAAGATTATAGCAATACCATCCTACCTCAAGAAATAACAAATACCTCAAATAAACAATCTAACCTTACACCTAAAGGAACTAGAGAAAGAAGAACAAACAAATCCCAAAGTTAGTAGAGGGAAAGAAATCATAAAGATCAGAGCAGAAATAAATGAAATGGAAACAAAGAAAACAATAGCAAAGATCAATAAAACTAAAAGGTGGTTCTTTGAGAAGATAAAGAAAACTGATAAACCATTAGCGAGACTCATCAAGAAAAAGAGGGAGAGAACTCAAATCAATAAAATTAGAAATGATAAAAGAGAAGTTACAACAGACACCACAGAAATACAAAGCATCCTAAGAGACTACTACAAGCAACCCTATGCCAATAAAATGGAAAACCTGGAAGAAACAGACAAATACTTAGAAAGGTATAACTTTCCAAGACTGAACCAGGAAGAAATAGAAAATATGAACAGACCAATCACAAGTAATGAAATTGAAACTGTGATGAAAAATCTTCCAACAAACAAAAGCCCAGGACCAGATGGTTTCACAGGTGAATTCTATCAAACATTTAGAAAAGAGCTAATACCCATCCTTCTCAAACTCCTCCAAAAAGTTGCAGAGGAAGGAACACTCCCAAACTCATTCTATGAGGCCACCATCACCCTGATACCACAACCAGACAAAGAGACTAAAAAGAAAGAAAATTACAGACCAATAGCACCCATGAATATAGATGCAAAATATCTCAACAAAATACTAGCAAACACATTAAAATGATCATACACCATGATCAAGTGGGATTTATCCCAGGGATGCAAGGATTCTTCAGTATATGCAAATCAATCAATGTGATACACCATGTTAACAAACTAAAGAATAAAAACCATATGATCATCTCAATAGATGCAGAAAAAGCTTTTGACAAAATTCAACACCCATTTATGATAAAAACTCTCCAGAAAGTGGGCATAGAGGGAAACTACCTCAACATAATAAAGGCCATATATGATAAACCCACAGCAAACATCATTCTCAATGGTGAAAAACTGAAAGCATTTCCTCTCAGATCAGGAACAAGACAAGGATGTCCACTCTCGCCATTATTATCTGACATAGTTTTGGGAGTTCTAGCCACGGCAATCAGAGAAGAAAAAGAAATGAAATGAGTACAAATTGGAAAAGAAGAAGTAAAACTGTCACTGTTTGCAAATGACATGATACTATACATAGAGAATCCTAAAGATGCTACCAGAAAACTACTAGAGCTAATCAATGAATTTGGTAAAGTTTCAGGATACAAAATGAATGCACAGAAATCTCTTGCATTCTTATACACTAATGATGAAAAATCTGAAAGAGAAATTAAGGAAACACTCCCATTTACCACTGCAGCAAAAAGAATAAAATACCTAGAAATAAACCTACCTAGGGAGACAAAAGTCCTGTATGCAGAAAACTATAAGACACTGAAGAAAGAAATTAAAGGTGATACAAACAGAATGAGAGATATACCATGTTCTTGGATTGGAAGAATCAATTTTATGAAAATGACTATACTACCCAAAGCAATCTACAGATACAATGCAATCCCTATCAAATTACCAATGGCAGTTTTTACAGAACTAGAACAAAAAAATCTTAAAATTTGTATGGAGACACCAAAGACTCTGAATAGCAAAAGTGGTCTTGCGGGAAAAAAATGAAGCTGGAGGAATCAGATTCCCTGACTTCAGACTATACTACAAAGCTACAGTAATTAAGACAATATGGTACTGGCACAAAAACAGAAATATAGACCAATAAAACAGGATAGAAAACCCAGAGATAAACCCACACACCTATGGTCAACTAATCTATGACAAAAGAGGCAAGGATATACAATGGAGAAAAGACAGTATCTTCAATAAGTGGTGCTAGGACAACTGGACAGCTACATGTAAAAGAATGAAATTAGAACACTCCCTAACACCATACACAAAAATAAACTCAAATGGATTAGAGACCTAAATGTAAGACCGGACACTATAAAACTCTTAGAGGAAAACAGGAAGAACACTCTTTGACATAAATCACAGCAAGATCTTTTTTGATCCACCTCCTAGAGTAATGGAAATAAAAATAAACAAATGGGACCTAATGAAACTTCAAAGCTTTTGCACAGCAAAGGAAACTACAAGCAAGATGAAAAGGCAACCCTCGGAATGGGCGAAAATATTTGCAAACGAATCAACAGACAAAGGATAACTTCCAAAATATATAAACAGCTCATGCAGCTCAAAATTAAAAAAACAAACAACCCAATCCAAAAATGGGCAGAAGACCTAAATAGACATTTCTCCAAATAAGACATACAGACGGCCAAGAAGCACATGAAAAGCTGGTCAACATCACTAATTATTAGAGAAATGCAAATCAAAACTACAATGATGTATCATCTCACACCAGCTAGAATGGACATCATCAGAAAATCTACAAACAACAATTGCTGGAGAGGGTGTGGAGAAAAGGGAACCCTCTTGTACTGTTGGTGGGAATGTAAATTGATACAGCCACTATGGAGAACAGTATGGAGGTTCCTTAAAAAACCAAAAATAGAATTACCATATGACCCAGCAATCCCACTACTGGGCATATACCCAGAGAAAACCATAATTCAAAAAGACACATGCACCCCAATGTTCATTGCAGCACTATTTACAATAGCCAGGTCATGGAAGCAACCTAAATGCCTATCGACAGATGAATGGATAAAGAAGATGTGGTACATATATACAATGGAATATTACTCAGCCCTAAAAAGGAACGAAATTGGGTCATTTGTAGAGACGTGGATGGATCTAGAGACTGTCATATAGAGTGAAGTAAGTCAGAAAGAGAAAAACAAATATTGTATATTAACGCATATATGTGGAACCTAGAAAAATGGTACAGATGAACCGGTTTGCTGGGCAGAAATTGAGACACAGATGTAGAGAACAAACGTATGGCCACCAAGTGGGGAAAGTGGCGGCGGGGTGGTGGTGGTGGTGTGATAAATTGGGAGATTGGGATTGACATGTATACACTAATATGTATAAAATGAATAACTAATAAGAACCTGCTGTATAAAAAATAAAATAAAATTCAAAAATTCAAAAAAAAAAAGGAAGTCTACCTTTGTGAAGTGCCTGGCAGTGTGCCCTTCTCTTTTATCATTTCAGCAAATCTTCACAACCACCCCACAGAAAGGCATCAGTTTCCCCACTTAAGAGGTAAGAAAACTGAGGGTCATAAACCTAAGTAATTATCACAAGTTCACCCACTTGGAAAGTGATACTACCATGTGGAATTACTAGCCAATGTTTGCGGCAAGCATTTTACAGCTTTGTGAGCACTCACACAGGGAGTGCCAGGCATTGAAATAAGCTCTTTACTATGTCATCTGACTAAAGTCTCACAACAGCCCCTTGTGATGTTTATGTATTGATAATATCATCATCTCCATAATGAAAACATGGAATTTTAGACTTCTTTTGTGCCTTTTCTGCTGTTTGTTACGTTTATTTTTTTGTTTTGTTTATCTCTGTAGACAGAAAGACCATTCAAAAAACAGAAGACAAATGGGTTTTTCTCACATATTATTTTTTGCAGTCCAAATTGTCAATAGATTTTCGGAGACAAGAGACTAATCATACTCTCACAACTCTTAGCATTTTTCCCCTATGGATTGAATGTAAAGTATTTCTGAGGGAGGATGGATGAGGGACCAAAGATGATAGCCCCACCTATCCTTGGAATTTTGTCAGGAAAAATAAACTGTAAGGTGATGCTTGATATCTTTGCTCTTACTCAAGGTTTAATTGGGTGGGAATACTGAGATAAGAGAGAAAATGTGCTTTTATTATTTTAACTTATCTGCACTTACCAGCATATACATGCAGCACTATTCTCAATGGTTTGTTCAGAAAATAAAGGAATTTATGGTTAAATAAAGCTATAGCTTGTGTCTCTAACAACCTATTCATCAAAAACTAGGCAGGAAAAATTGGGGGATATAGATAATAATAATAATAAAATTTAATGTGTAGGTTCTTTTGAAGATTTGTGAACAGACCTTCCAAATCACAGTAACATATTTTAATGTGCACACATTGGCTCAGTCATCCATCTCTGTCTCCAAACCTTCCTGGATGCCCTACCCAGTGTCTGGAAAACATTCCCATTCTCAGCTATATGAGCTCGTGCCTTTTCAATTGTTCAATCATCCCCCCAAATTATTACCTTTCAGGATGCTTTTGGTACTAACTAGAAGCATGATGGTAATTTCCTTTAGAATATCTGTCTGAAATAACCTTTTCAGACTGCATTTTCTTCACTTGTAAAATGAGAGTCTGGATTAGATCATCAGCAAGGTGTCGTCCAGGTCTTACATTTTATAGGTTTCTAGTATAATGTATTAAATCAACAAACGTATTGAGCACCTACTAATGTCAGGCTCTGTATCAGAAACTGGAGGAACCAGAATGCAGTCCCTCCCCTCAAACACCTTATTCTATAGCAAGGGGGGAGGGGTTCAGAGATGGCTAATTATCATTCAATATCAAAAATGATGAAATCAAGGTATGTGCACAGAGATGTAGTGATCATGGTTAAGTAAAACACAGAAAAGATGACATCTGAGTTGAGTCTTGAGAGATGAGTTAATAGGCCCAGACACAGAGGAAAGAACCTTCTGCATAGAAAGAATAGCATAAGCAATGGCATAGGAATGTGAGAATACATGGGCAGAGAAAGAAGAGCACAGATGAGAGGAGCAGTAGAGCAGTAGGACAAGGACCATATCCTCTGAGAAGTCAGTCATCCAGTTTAAGTCATCTGGAGCTGCCATATAGAAATCCAACAACTGGATGGCTTAAACCAGGGGTCCCCAACCCCCGGGCCGAGGACCACTACCGGTTAGGAACCAGCAGGAGGTCAGCGCCGGGCGGGAGAGTGAGCGAAGTTTCATCTGCTGCTCCCCATCGCTCCCATTACCGCCTGAACCGCCCCCCACCACCCCCAGGTCCGTGGAAAAATTGTCTCCCACGAAACTGGTCCCTGGTGCCAAAAAGTTTGGGGACTGCTGGCTTAAACAACAAAAATTTATTTCCTCACAGTTCTGGAGGCTGGAAGTCCAAGATCAAGGAGTTGGCAGGTTTGGTTTCTCCTGAGGTCTCTGTCACTGGCTGCACTGTTTGGAAAACAGTGAGGAAAAGCCTCAGGGCAGCCAGAGGGGCTACCATCAGGTGCATATATTAAAACTCAGTCACCTCATTCATAAGAGAACCCTTATGACTGCCTCAGTCAAATGACTGCATATTTGATTTTACGTTCAATTTTGGAAAGCTGGTTTGTTTTGCCACTTTAGAACTGAAACCTTAAGCGTTTGGGAAGCCTACAGGGGAGATATGTCAATAACGATAAGAAATGGCTGCTGACAGATTGTATTTTTCAAAGATGGTCCCAGCAATCTCTCCCATCCCTCATGCTCTCCTGCAGTGTAACCTTGCCACTGCACCATTAGTAAGTAAACTCTAAATCTTGTTTCCTTGAATTTTGGGCTGAACTCATGACTCATTTGTTGCTAATAGAATGGTGTTGTATGATTTCTGAGGCCATGAGGAAAGGCCGTGAAGCTTACACCTGTTTCTCACCCTCTGGAAGCCCCATTTTGGGGCTTTCCATCTCAGAACTCAGTCACCATGCTGTGCAAATCTTAAACCATGTTAAGAGGCCATGTGTAGGTGTTCCAGTCAATAGTTGCAGCTGAGACCAGCCTTTAGATGTCCCAGCCCAGGTGCCAGACAGGTGAGTGAGTGATCATGGAGTGAGATCCTCCAGTCCCAGCTGTTCCAGATTCCAGCTATTAAAGTCACTGCTAGTCACCTGAGTCTTCCTAGCTCAGGGGCCAGGCGTCGTAGAGCAGAGAACTGTCTCCACACACCCTTTCTTAATTCTTGATCTACAGTATCTGAGAGCATAATAAAATAATTTTTTATGCCACTAAATTTGGGGTGGTTTACTGCAGAGCAATAGTAACTTAGTGGGACAGTTAAACCACTAAGGGAACAAGATTTTTAAAAATACTTATAATAAGTAAAATGATGAACCAAAAAAGTATAGTCTGAGTCCATTTAGTATGGAAAAATAGCTCTGCACACCTCAATATTGTTCCTGAAAAGTTCCCTATTTACAGTACAGCATACTATGCTCACAATGATACTCCAGTCTCACTAAGAAAGTGTTAGATTTAGTTCAGGATATATAATTTTACAACGCAGGGGAAATAGATCATACATTTTAGAAAGAAAAACACCTTTCATTGGTTAATATTTAAAAAGATTGGTGCTTTAAAAGGAATAACATTTCCATTATCAGAAAAATTAAAACACATAAGTATTTTCATTCTTTGATAATACTGGATAAATTAGGCTTCATTATAATTTTTAACTGAATGTATTTCATATTTTTGGTGTTTGTGTTGCTTGTCAAGAGTAAGTCTTGGGAACTCGCATATTATTATTTATCCATTTATATACATTCTCTTTTTCAAAAGAGGATTTGAGGAGGCTTTGATGTTTGCTTAACCAGCTTCATACCCCAAACAGCATACTGTGTATAATGGAATCATTAAGAAATACTCTTCGACAATGGTGATGATGTTAAATTATGGCCTCTCTAGAGACGAGGGACTATGCCCTATTACTTGTTTATGTATCCCCAATATTGCCTAGTTCAATTCTTTGTAACAGAAGCTCAAAAGAGATTTGGTGAATTGAATTGACAGAATTGTGTTCAGATCTTTATATAACTTATGTCTAAAATTTCTCTCCAGAACACTACAGCGAAATCAGCAAAAAGGTCTGAAGTAATCATTATCCTCAAGTAATACCAAAAAGCCATGTAAAATACCACCCACTTCTAAAATGGATATACCTATGCATTACAATAAACACACCACATGATGGGCTTTTCTAATTTTATTTCCATGGAGTTTTACACCATTCAAGTGGTATTATAAAGAGCCCAATTATAGTTCAGGTCAGGACTAACATTGAATGAGGAGGATGGTGCGTGTGGTTACATGTGGTTGTGTGTACCTGTGCATGAGTATGTATGTTTAGAAGGGAAGCAGATTTATTAGCAGAAATAGGACTTCAGGTCTCATAATACCATCACAAATATTCTTTGCAAAGACCAGCAAAGCCAGGTCCTCTTCCCACCCTTTGAAGGTTCTCACCCTGCAGCTCCATAAAGGACCCCCATTAGCATTCACCCTAGAGTGCTGGGTCCCTGACTAGAGACAGGTCAGGTGGAGGTTCCATTGTACAACTTAGGATTGCAGAGATGGACTGTTGACTGAAATTTTACCTTTGCTGGTCATTAAACTATATGCAGGCAGTGTGATCGCAGTTGGGGAGGCAATTAAAATTCAATTCAAAATATGTGGCTCCTGTCCTCCAGAATTTATAATCTAGTGGGAAAGACAGGCTCAGACATTTCTAGCCAGCCATAGTCATTTCTGACTATAGACATCAGATGCTAGTCTTTAAGTATGAGTGAAGTGCTGTGTGGGGATTCTATGGAGGGAGGTCATTACCTCTGGTACTGTGGAGGAAAATACAGATCTCACTTGACTCTCAATTTTGACAGATGGCTCTGATTAGAACAGCTAGTGCTACGAACTGTAAAATGCTTTTAATAAAATAATTATAATAGTATTTAATTTATTGAACATACACAATGTCCAAGATTCTAGCATTATGCTATACACTTGACTGCATTTCTTATTTTACCCTTAAAAGAGCCCTAGAAGTAGGTACTATTATTATACTTGTTTTATAGATAAAGTAACTGAATTTTAAAGAAGTGACTTACCTAAGGTCACACAATTAGAAAATGGCAGAGCCAGGACATCCACAGAGTTCAGGATATTTCAAACCAAATTTTGCACTGCTCAATGTCAGGAAAATATCTGGGTTCCTTGCCTCCATAATATAATGATTCTGATATTTTAAAATATTTCTGTGTTCTGATTTCCCCTTACCCTCACGAAAGAAAAGAAATTTAACACAAGACTTAATTTGTAACTCAAGATTTATCTGTCTTTATCGATACAATAGAGTATTAGTTGTCTAACAATTTTTCTAGTTAATTGCTAATCAATTATATATTTCAGATTGCTTGTAATATGTTTCTTTAAGAAGAGTATAGAGAGCTTTATTGGTAGGTTACAATTATAAGATTATACAGTTCCCACCACTGATTTAAAAAGAATTAATGAAGGCTTATATGGCTGTTAGCATAACTGACACAACCTTGTGTTTTACAGTTCCTCCTGTCCTTTCACTGACCCTACCCAGGACTGTACTGTGTGGTAAATCACTTCTCTGTCGTCAAGGGCTTTGCAGTTAACAGGTATTGTTTAATAATCATTAGGACCAGGTGGCCTCTATGCTCTGTTAGTCCCCAAACAATGATGAAAACCCTTGCTGACGTATTCCTGGTGACCACGAGACTAGTTACCCACTCATAAATCTTGATTTAGGAATGCATGTCCTGCTTCCAAGCAAGCCAGGTTAACTATAAAATTATCCAATGACCCCTCAGTGGTGAGGAGTGCAGCTGTGAATGCTTCCAGATCATTGTCTACCCGATCCAGATCCTACCATGTGAGTAAGTTACCCTATGATAAACTGATCCAGTGATTATATGGAGCTGCCTGCCTCGATTTTTGGTCTCACAATGACTTCTCAGTTCTGTGGACACTTTCGTTCCCTCCATCTTCCAACAAGGCTCAAGTTTCAAGATGGCAAGGACATTATTTCAAAAATGTTAATTTCTAGTTCACTGGGGGCAGCAAGAACCTCTTCAGACATTTTATGTTCAAAAGTGTCAAAATTTCCTATACCAAAATAAACAGGCCACAATTTTTGAACAAGATTTCTATGGCACACGAGTTACATACCACACCACACCACATCAACCATTCCACCCACCTGGAGCAGGAGCAAAGAAGCTTCTGTAGCTTGTATTACTCCCTTCAAAGCCCAGGAGACCATAATCTCTTTCCACTTGAGAATAAAATTATAGCCTTTATCCAGTAGGTTAGTTTATCAACTGATCTCTGGTTTCCAAATTAATCAACAATTATACAAGTAGAGCACAATGCCAAAGAAAATGTACAAATGCATCTGGTATCCCAGATTGGATTAAGCAAAGAGCAAATTTAAGTATGTGCTTAAATAAATAGCATGTAAGCTGTCATTAGGAGAGAGAAGTATACTTTAATAAACTACATTACACTGATTTTATAAATCAGATTAAAACATTTTTTTGAAATATGTTTGAGAGGTTGAGGGGATGGGGAGGCATCATAACCTTTACAGAGGTTGAGGCCACTAAAGGCAACCAACCCTTCTTTATATCTCAGAGTAGAACAGTTTGTCATAGAATACAATTGATCAACCAGAATCCCTCTAAATTCTTTATTTGTGACAGATATTGGAAGCTTTTAATATAGTTCACAAAATGGTTCTAGTCAATAATGGGGTCTATTTCTAAGTACTTGTCCTCATGTGGTTTAGAGTTTCAACAGTGGGTTGCTTCGATTGAGGTTTCAATAGGAGAAATTGTGGACATGCTTCAGTGGATGTTTATTGAATTAATGAAACAGAAGCAACAGACCTGGATTCAAAACCCACTTTTTTTCATTTCTAACCTGTGACCTTGGATCACTTACCTTGAGCTTAGGTTTCTACGTCCATAAAATGAAAATCACATTATGTACTTCATGGGGTTGTTATGATGATTAAATGAGATAATGTAAGTGAGATTATCTCATTAAGGTAGTTGAATCTCTTATTTGGGGTTGGGAGGATTAGAAATGAGACACTTATTTAAGGAATTGTATTAAAATCCTTCATAACCTCCCCAAAATGATTCATTCATTCATCATTAAAAGTATATAGAATACCTACAGTACAGTATTAGGTACAGAGAATCTTCCATGATAAAACCTTAGGAAAGAGGACTTTTATGTCCATTTGGAAATAGTTCACAAACTACAGAGTCTTTGATAGAGTCTGCAACAATTCATTGTAGTTTCAACCTAACTATCCCTCCCTGGTGCCGCCCCCCCAACTTTGAATAAGAGAGGGAGTGAGAGTGTCTGTTTTACACTTTACAATACAAATTACCTAGTGATTTTCAAAAAGCAAAGTTTAATAGCTTGGCACTTTTAGAGTCACAAAATAGGTGCAAATGTCAAAACTGCCCAACCAAAATGTCGCCCCCTCTGTGAACTCGCACCCAAAATGTCACCTCCTCTTGAAGGCACCCTCCTCTCTGGTCTCTAAGATTTCACAAATGCTGCTCCGCCTGTCTGAATCATGCTCTCCTGACCTCCCTACCTCAGGTCATTGGCTCCTACCCAAACTTCAGGACTCTCTTCAGTCATTCTCTGTCCTGGGTGGCTCCTCTGTCCTCACTCCTACTGTCCCCAGTCTAAATAGGGGCCTTTCTCACCCTTATAGTAGGATATTAAAATGAAATCAAGTTTGTTTTTTTCTTAACTGGAAAGATCATTTAAAACGGGTTAGTAGTGGAAACAATCATTCACCTTTGAAGCAGATTCTTTTGCTTTAGGAAAATCACTAGAATACTTTTATAAACATAACAACCACCATTGTTCTTGGAGAAGAATATTAAGTCATCTTTAATCTGAAAGCTAGTACTTCAGACAGAGATGTAAAACAAGCCACTGATCATTGTACATTCTGTTGTCTTTAGCATAAATACACCCTTGCAGAGACAGAGACAGATAATGTTAAGTTTTTTCCTAAGTATTTAATCTTGCCTCTGAACCCACCTCCCACCCCTGACCCAGGAGATATGTATATCTTTTATAAAAGAATTTTCTCACAGACTGGTTTGGAACAGTCCATTTTGGGCTTTCACTTAACATCGTGTTAGAGTGAAGATCTGGGATGGCCTTGGAACAGCTTTACCGTGGCTGAACTCTTGGCAACGCATCTATGGGTTTTTTTATTGAATAACCCAGACTTTGAAGTATGTCTTCTAAACTGTGGCATTGTCTTGTCTATTCCCCTGAGGCTGGGTGAGGGTGAAGGAATTGGGTGTTTCCACTGTCAATCATCCTTCGGTGGGAGATGAGGTAGGCCTGGGCAGGGACTGGGAGAGGGCAGACTTCTTCCCAGTTAATAGACAAAGGAGGGGTAAGTGTAGAAACTCCACAATGTGTAGATAACTGGGGTGACCTGACACATGGAACAGTCTCTGACATACAATATCAATTTATTTATATTTAATATTGATGGAAGATCCTAAGAGTAGCAAGTCTCTTTTAATGGCAGCTGAGTTAAAAGGTACTTTCTATGTTGTGCTTGAATTATCCCTAAGCCTTCAGTTAAGCGTTAAGTATTTCAGTAGGCTTGGCTGTGCTCTAGGGAATTAAGGGAGAACTTTGTGCACGCATCTAGTGTGAAGCAAAGAAGAGCAGCAGCAGCACTAAAAGGCACTTACAGGACATCAAAAAATAAACTGTGGAATATGGAGCTCTAACGTCCAGATCAAGATGGCTAGTCAATTGGTCAATGATCATCAGACAGATTGTGGAACATGGAAGTGTTCCTTGGAGATTTATAGAACTTATTTGGGAAGCAAATCCAGTAAAAGAACAGATTTCCCACAGTTCTCCCCGAGGGCTATTGCTATTGTTTGTGGGAATATTGATAGAAAAGTATGTGCTTTTTAAAGGTTAAAAAACTTGGACTCCACTCTTCATTTTGTCTTTTCTACAGAACCATCAACTTATTGACAATAAGGACTGTGTCTCTTTTATCTTTGCATCATCACAGTTTCTAGAACAGTGTCTGGAACACAATAGGTGCTCAAAAATATTTGCTGAGTTACACGTGCATAAAGTCTGTCACAATATTGTCTTCAACTTGATGAGTTGACTTAGGTCAATAGTCATTTAAAACTGGTTGTGAAACTGGAAACCAAAAAACTCCCAGAAGAAAACATAGGCAGAACACTCTTTGACATAAATTGTAGCAATATTTTTTGGATCTGTTTCCTAAGGCAAAGGAAACAAAAGCAAAAATAAACAAGTGGGTCCTGATTAAACTTAAAAGCTTTTGTACAGCAAAGGAAACCATCGACAAAATGAAAACACAACCTACTGAATGGAAGAAAATATTTGCAAATGATGACCAATAAGAGGTTAATATCCAAAATATACAAACAGCTCATACAACTCAATATCAAAAAACCTCAAACAACCCTATTAAAAAATGGGCATAAGACCTGAATAGATATTTTTCCAAAGAAGACATACAGATAGCCAACACAGATGTGAAAAGATGCTCAACACTGCTAATCACTAGAGAAATGCAAATCAAAATCACAATGAGATATCACCTCACACCTGTCAGAATGTCTAAAAGACCATAAATAACAAATGTTGGTGAGGATGTGGAGAAAAGGGAACCCTTGTACACTGTTGGTAGGAATACAAAGTAGTGCAGTTCCTATGGAAAACATTACAGAAGTTCCTCAAAAACACTAAAAATAGAACTACCAGATGATCCAGCAATTTCATTCCTAGGTATATATCCAAAGAAAACAAAAACAATTTAAAAAGATACATGCACCCCAATGTTCATAGCAGCATTATTTACAATAGCCAAGATATGGAAGCAACTTAAGTATCCGTCAACAGATGAATGGATAAAGAAGATGTGATACACACACACACACACACACACACACACACAATACGGAACGAAATACTACTCAGCCATAAAAAAAGAATGAAAGTTTGCCATTTGCAACAACATGGATGGACCTAGAGGGTACTATGCCTAGTGAAATAAGTCAGATAGAGATAGACAAATACTGTATGTTATCACTTGTATGTGGAATCTAAAAAATAAAACGAATGAATATAACAAAACAGAAACAGACTCACAGATATAGAGTACAAACTAATGGTTACCAGTGGTGAGAGGGAAGTGGGGAGGGGCAAGATAAGGGTAGGGTTTTAAGAGGTACAAACTACTATGTATAAAATAAATAGGAAAAAGGATACATTGTACAGCACAGGGAATATAGTGAATATTTTATAATAACTTTAAATGGAGTATAACCTATAAAAATTTTGAATCACTGTGTTATATACCTGAAACTAATATAATATTGTAAACCAACAATACCTCAATTAAAAAAACTGGTTATTAGAAATATACTGAAATAGAATTAATAAGATACCTTGATACTCTCTATTGTAAGGCTGTTGCTATAACTTTCAAATGGGAAAATATGTTTTAAGCACAGATTCCTGCAAAAAGCTGCACAATCATCACACATTGCCAGAGAATCAGGAAACCAGAAGAGACCTGAAGGCTATTTAGTTCGCTCACTTTATGAATGAAGAAATTAAAGTCTGGAGTGAAAAAGTAAGTTGTCCAGAGTCACACATCTCACCAATGGTGGAGCCAGGGCTAGGTTGCACCTGTTCTGATTCATTGCTCTTCTTCTTAGTACTACATCATACACTTCTACTAAATCATACCAGTCATGGGTCTGTGGCTAGATGGGCAGTTGATAGTATTTATTTGTATTTTATGTTTAAAAAATACTCTGAAACAATAGATGGTGTCGAGATTTTTTTACATCATACTTTGCTTGATTTTATGAGCATTGAAGATCCTTAAAAGTCCTAAACAGTGATTTTCATACCTGGCTCTAAAAAGACCTATGCCAGGGTCCTAGCCCAAGCCAGCAGGACTCAGGCATTGGTATTTTTGAAAAAGCTTCCCCAAATGTTTATAATTGCAACCAAGATTGAAAATCATTGTTCTAAAATAGTTTTATTTAATGTCCTTATCCATTTTTCAATCGCTTTGTTTACATTTCCCAACTTCTCCCTGATGTCCTCCTCTATGATTAACTGGGAGACACAGAATGCACAGTCCTCATTTGGATTTCCCTGATGACCAGTGGGAACTTCCTAAATTAGTGCAGTTCAATGCTAAAACCACTTAATTTACACTAAACACAAAAGACATTTCCACCTGCTTGGGACAACACAGTACTGCATTATTTTAGAGAATATGTTTCCATAGAATCACATGATCAGCAAGAAGCATATCATTTCAAACCTCAGCCACTAGGGAAATTTTTACCTATAGTGCATGTCCTCTTTGTTCAAAATCATCAAGGAGAAGTATTTTGTATTTTCTTTTGTTATTCTTTGCCACACTGCTGAGAATGTTCTTTACTTAACCAATTTAATGTAACTGCTGTCTTCTGTGGAAATGAAGAACAATGAATAGATTGCCTGTTTACGTATCTTTTCTTTAGTTGTGGACTCACAAATTCGAAACTTAGCCTTCTTTTCTTCAGGCTAATAATAACTTAACCTGTCATTATGGCCTATATTTTATAAGCATTTATAGTTTTCATTCCTTCTCTCTGAACATAATTAGAGCACTGTGTAATAAAATAGTTATTTACCTTTGCTTTAGCATGTCATCTAAAGGTGAAAAATGCAGTGAGGTCAACATTTTTAAGTATCATTACCTTCATACTCAAATACTTTCCATTTTATACCTTATTTTTCAATTTTAAGACATAAAATACAGTTACTGGGTAATAAATTATAATTATCTTACCTTGTATCTGAAAATAGAATGCAAACATAAAGCTTTCTTGCTTTGGTAATTTCTGTAATTTATACACAGCATTGATGAGGCCCTAGGTATAATTCAAATTTACAGACTGCACCCAAAATACCATAAACATAAGCTTTTCTCAGAGCAAATCGTCACTGAAGCGCCAGCTCAGACAACAGAATTAGTCATTAACTCTTCAGGCAGCCTTTACATTTTCTTTATATAGTGTTATCTATACTCATCGTAATATTGTGCCATTTTTACCAGCTAGTTAAGATTTCATTGTATAAACAGTAGCTGAATATATTCATGTCAAAGATAATCATTCCTTTAAAAGGTTTCTTTGTCAGGTGTTCATTAAAGTGGATTTCACATCAAAATGATAGTCACTAATATAAGGCAAACATCTTACCCATTTGGCAGGTCTTTTTAAAAATTTAATTTTATTAGCACTGTATCAAATCCTCAGCCTATATTATATATTATATCTCCTTAAGAGCACAAAAATCTGTTTTATGAATGCACACAGTTGATGAGCATCCAAAGCGGAATAATCTGTGTATCATTTACAAATACAGGAGACCACAATAGAAGTGATGCTGCTCATGAATGTATCAGAAATTCACCATTAAAAATATCTATTTTCACCAATGGTATACTTTGTAAACAGTGCTTCCACTTTTCTTAATATTGGCCTTCAGAAATTCATTTTTTGATAAATTCCCTAAATAAAGGCTTCTTCCCAGCTGATGTTTACCACTCCGGGCTGCATGAAGCACTGGCATTTTGCTTCAAGACAGGAGGTAACAGGAATAAATACAGCACCAGCTACATTTCCTCTGCATCAGATATGTGAATGTTTTGAGCATTGTAATGGGTAGCGTGGGTGACACAGAATTTCACAAAATCGCCCACACAAAGAGCAGCCCTTCTTCAGAAGGCACAGCAGACACCATTTTGTCTCATTCCAAAGCAGTTCACAACCTTCTCCAGTTTTTCAGTTGAAGCTTTCAGACACAAAGTTTTTAATCTAAACCTGATGGGACATGATGAATTTTTAGGAGAGTAATTTGATTTCTAGACAGTAGGAGGGAGAATAGAAAAGGGCAAGAATTGAGGTCACAGCTGTAAATATCTCTGAGTTCTCTGAAGGAGTAAATTAAAGTGAGAATAGCCTTTATTTTTAGTCACATAGACACTTATAGGCATTAAATTAATGCCAGCGTAAGATTTCATTCTTACATTTCTTCATAGGAGGGATCCATATTTGCCCTGGGGGCTTGGTGGCAAAGGGGTCAGGGTAGGGGTAAGTCATGAAACCCACTCCATGTCTTTCTGTGGAGATACGTGAGAAACCAGTTGTGGGCTGCTGCCTACGAAGCCCCGCCCACTAAGAAGACCTCTTGGGACTCTGATTGGCCTATGAATGTGTTAATCACAATTATATCAATATATGCTGTGCTGTAGCTGTTTGTGGGGAAATTTTAAGGGATTTTTAGCTTTGCTTGCTTTTGCTTTAGATTTTGGCAAGCCAAAGGATATATCTAAGTGAGAGCTGGCTTTTAACATTGTAACCTGACTCTTCCCAAATTTACCGTCACTGCTTAAAACATTTTGGCGTGTATTATTAGAATTCCCTTCTACTCCAACAGCTCATCTTTTTCTATATCCTGAGTACTATCAATCTTCATCCTTTGAGGGAAGATTTTATTTTGTGTATGTATTTGTTTCTTATTGTGGAAAACAGACATAACAAAATTTGTCATTTTAAAGTGTACAATTTAGTGGCATTTAGTGCCTTCACAATGTTGTGCAACCATTACTACCGATCTAGTTCTAGAACATTTTCATCACCCCTGCTCAAAAAGCAGTCACTCCACATTACCCCCTCCCCTAGCCCCTGACAACGGCTAATCTGCCATCTCTATGGATTGGCCTATTCTGGATATTTCACATAAACGGAACCATACAATATGTGTCCTTTTGTGTCTGCTTTCTTTCACATGTAATGTTTTTGAGGATCATCCATGTTGTGTCTGTATTTGTTTTGAAGCAACAGGAAGTCAAATAGAGCCTAGTCTGGTCAGTTGGCTGAGTATATACTGTTTGAAAAGAGTTTAAGTGATATTACAAAGTAAATGAGATTAATTTTCCTATGTGCTCATGTCTTGTTTTCTTACCCTTGAATATATAGGTTCTATTTACACTAAAAAACAAAAAACAAAAAAACCCCACACCAAATAAACACCACAATACATTATTACCTATACTCAGAATATAATTATTGCTTGATTACTGCCAAGTAAACTTAGGTTCTCTTTTTCGGGCGTAGGAGTTGGCCAAAGCATGTGATGCTGAAGATGTTACACAGAAACTGACATCCCCCTAATGAAATATATGAGGTACTGTATCTGAATCCAGATCTTAGGTGACTATAAGGCAAAGTATTCAAGTTACGCTTTTGTAGCCTCTCTTTGTAACATACTCCCTTTTAATTGCCCACTCTCCTAGTTCTCCCATTAAGGTGAAATATCTAGTTAATAATATAAATTCACTCTAAAATATTTATGACTTAATGAATTTAGAAACTAATGAAGATATCCTTGCTTAATTCTACAAATTAATTAACTTTTGATCAATAAGTGGAGAGAGATGTTAAGGGAAGGATCCCTTCTTGTTCTCTCAAATCACACCACATGGACCAGTGTGGTTCTCAAACTTCTTTGTGTCTAAGAATCACTAGGATATTTGTTTTAAAATATAAATTTCTAGACCCCAGAAATTCTGATTCAGTCTGGGTGAGAAGCAGAAATCTCTACTTTCAATAACTATCCTAGGTTGGTTGTCCTCAGACTTTAGTGTGTATCAGAATCACTCTGAGGGCTTGTTAAAACACAGATTTCTGGACCTCAATCTAGAGTTTCTGATTCATAGGTCTGGAGTGGGGCTCATAGGTCTGAGAGCTCTCATAGGTCTGAGAGTTTACCTAACAAGATCCCAGGTGATGCTGATGTTGCTGGTTGGGGACCATGTTTTGAGAACCACAGTCTTAGGTGATTCTAAAATAACTGTGCCTTGGCTACATTTGGAACCATACTGATAAACTAATCACAATTCTGCAAATCAAGCTAAGCCTGTATGGCAGCCTGTGATAAAAGGGCTTGGCTTTCACAGGGGTGGAATAAAATAAATCTTTGTCCCTAGCTGTGGAAGCATCAATAATTTTCACAAACAATTTTAATAGGGTACTATTTTAATCTAAAATATCAGTTAAGGACCTAAAACCAATGCACAAAAAACAATATTTTCTTCTTTCAGGTGTACATACAAAAATTTGTAAATTACTGTTACAGACTTCATTTAAAATAATTTATATATAAAAAAATAACTGGGGACTGCCCTGGTTGTGCAGTAGTTAAGAATCAGCCTGCCAATGCAGAGGACACGGGTTTGAGCCCTGGTCTGGGAAGACCCCACATGCCGCAGAGCAACTAAGCCCACGCGCCACAACTACTGAGCCTGCGCCCTAGAGCCCGCGAGCCACAACTACTGAGCCAGTGTGCTGCAACTACTGAAGCCCATGTGCCTAGAGCCCCTGCTCCGCAACAAGAGAAGCCACCGCAATGAGAAGCCTGCGCACCACAAAGAAGAGTAGCCCCGGCTAGCCGCAACTACAGAAAGCCCGCGCGTAGCGACAAAGACCCAACACAGCCAAAACTAAATAAAATTTAAAAAAAAAACAACAAAAAAAACTGAAGCACTTAAGAAAATCACTGTTTAATGGCTTGGGGTTTCGATAGAAAACTGATTCAGGGGTACAGCCTACTGGATAATTCTGAGATTGCAAAGGAAAAAATTGTCATGGGAGTTTTAACATTTAATATCATTCTTTTATGTATTAATTTCTTTCCATGTTTCTTTATAAGGATGGTATAATGGAAACATCATGGACTTTGGAGGTTCAAGATCTTTCTTTGCCTTGTGACTTTCCTTGCTATATGACCTTGGGCAAGTTACTCAAGCTTCAGGTTCCTACACTGTATAATGGGGTAACACAATAATTACTAGCCAGCAGAGCTATTATGATAATTAGGAAATAAAACATTTAAATTTCCAGCATAATGTTGGACTTATTGCAGAAACTATGTCCTTTACACACACACACACACACACACACACACACACACACACATACCAACAAACATAAAAGAAAAAAACTCTGTTTCTGACCTTTCTATACATGTTCCCTAAACTTAATTCTGCTTTGAAGCAACATTTACCAGCACATGTGGGAACTCCATGTTGGTGTTCCTCTGCATTTTGACTTCTGATAGTTCTATGCTTTAAGTTCTATGAGTTAGGGAAAACCAGGCAGTGGAAGAGCCTCATCACCTTTTGCTGGTATTAAAACTTGATGATGGGGCTTCCCCGGTGGCGCTGTGGTTGAGAGTAAGCCTGCCGATGCAGGGGACACGGGTTCGTGCCCCGGTCCGGGAAGATCCCACATGCCGCGGAGCGGCTGGGCCAGTGAGCCATGGCCGCTGAACCTGCGCGTCTGGAGCCTGTGCTCCGCAACGGGAGAGGCCACAACAGTGAGAGGCCTGCGTACCGCAAAAAAACAAAAAACAAAAAACTTAATGATGGAGGGCCGTGCCATGGCCCGAAAGGCGGCTGGGAGGCCGCCAGAGGAAACACTGTCGCTCTGGAAACTGGAGCAAGCCCTGTTAAAGACCCTTGTCGTGGACCGGGACACGGAGGCGTGGCAACGAGACCCCGCCTTTTCAGGCCTGCAGAGGGTCGGGGGCGTGGACGTGTCCTTTGTGAAGGGCGACGGTGTCAGCACCTCTGCCTCCCTGGTGTACCCTGTGCTCGAGGTGATGTATGAGGACTGTCGCATGGTGAGCCTGACAGGCCCCTGTGTGTCAGGCTTCCTGGCCTTCCAAGAGGTGCCCTTCCTGGTGGATGTGGTACAGTGGCTGTGGCAGAAGGAGCCCCGCCTCATGCCCCAGGTCCTTTTTGTGGATGGAAATGGGGTGCTCCACCACCGAGGCTTTGGGGTGGCCTGCCACCTTGGTGTCCTCACATACCTGTCCAGCATCGGGGTGGCTAAGAAACCCCTGCAGGTGGACGGGCTGGAGAACAACGCTCTGCACAAGGAGAAGATACGGCTCCTGAAGGCTGGAGGAGACTCATTTCCTCTGATGGGCGGTTCTGGGACCATCCTGGGCATGGCGCTGAAGAGCCATGACCACAGCACCAAGCCCCTCTATGTCTCTGTGGGCCACAAAATGAGCCTGAAGGCAGCCGTGCGCCTGAGCCACGGCTGCTGCAAGTTTCAGATCCTGGAGCCCCTGCACCAGGCTGACATCCGCTCCCCAGACTACATCCGCAGGACCCTGGGAGTCCAAGGGGCCCCTGCCTTGCGGCCGAAAGGAGCAAGAAGGCACAGAGGCCAAAGCCGTGCCCCCAGGGAGTCTCAGAAGAGCCCGCAGATTTAGAAATTATCCATTGACTTTCTGCCATGGGGCTTGAGAGTTCGTCCCCTCTCACATAGCCTCTCATACACTTTCCTTCCACCCATCTTCTCATTTTCATTGAATCAGAATTCAATGTCTGCGTTATTCTTTCTTTGCACATACTACTCAAAGCTGAGTAATGTAATGTGATTACATCTCCTTTTTGTACAACCTCTTATTTTTCCTGCACTTGATAACTGCCTCATGTTTTGGGTTTGGTTTATTTTCTCTGTATCCATTCCTTATTCCAAAACCCTGCAATGGAAATATAAATTGGTACATTAAAAGCATCAGGCCATCTTGAATTTATTTTTTTCTCAGAGCCTGTGGTAGCCAGCTTCCAAGATGGCCTCCTGGGGCTGGTGTAGCCCTATGGCCACACTGAACCTGGTCCATCTGTATGACCAATGGAGGTGTGGGTGTGTCACTTCTGATACTAAGCCTAAAACACATTGGGAATTTTGTCTGGATGGTGCCCCCTTCTTCTCTCTCCCCCCTCATCATTCAGTTTGAGAGAAGTCAGCTGCTGTGTTGTAAACTGCTCTGTGAAGTCCACATGGCAGAGAACTGAGCCCACCTGCCAGTCACCATGTGAAGGAGTCATCTTGGACAGCCTCCAGCCCTGCTCAAGCCTTTAGATGCCCCCAGCCCTGGCTGTCATCTGACTGCAACCTCAGGAGAGACCCTGGGACAGAACCACCTAGCCAGTCTGCTTTCAGGTTCCTATCTCACAGTTTCCGAGTATCTCACCTTTGTTCTGGAATAATATTTTTATGCAGCAGAACATAACTAATACAGAGCCACTCCTCCCATAAAAACAAACAAACAAACAAAAACCTTAATGATGAAATGAAGCATCTCAGCTAAATACTTTCCAGTAAAAAAATTGTTTAAGGACTTCCCTGGTGGCGCAGTGGTTGAGAGTCCGCCTGCCGATGCAGGGGACACAGGTTCATGCCCCGGTCCGGGAAGATCCCACATGCCGCGGAGCGGCTGGGCCCGTGAGCCATGGCCGCTGAGCCCGCGCGTCCGGAGCCTGTGCTCCGCAGCGGGAGAGGCCGCAACAGTGAGAGGTCCGCGTACCGCAAAAAAAAAAAAAAAAAATTGTTTAAGTAGAAACCATACTCAGTGCCTTCAGTCAATTAATTCTCTCTGTTCATTCTCAGAGAAGACACTTATAAATTGATCCTTATCTAAGATAAACAACAGAAAATGAGATCACATTAATGTCAAGGCCCGAATTGTGATGTTTCTGGACATGCTTAGGAACTCACGTCTTGAGTTCTTCAAATCTCCCTGTGATTCGTGGAGTGTCCATGGTGGTCTCAAGTGTGCTTGGAAATGGGTTCACTCATGTTTTCAGCTCTGGCTTCCTGGTCAAGCAATCCAGAGTTGTGATTCAGTGATCTCCTGTTGGGCCCAGGGATCTGCATTAAAAGAAGTACTCCTGGAGATTCTGAAGAAAGGCATCCTTTTTTTTTTTTTAACATCTTTATTGGAGTATAATTGCTTTACAGTGGTGTGTTAGTTTCTGCTGTATAACAGTGAATCAGCTATATGTATACATATATCCCCATATCCCCTCCCTCTTGCATCTCCCTCCCACCCTCCCTATCCCACCCCTCTAGGTGGTCACAAAGCAACAAGCTGATCTCCCTGTGCTATGCAGCTGCTTCCCACTAGCTATCTATTTTACATTTGGTAGTGTATATATGTCCATGCCACTCTCTCACTTCTTCCCAGCTTACCCTTCCCTCTCCCCATGTCCTCAAGTCTGTTCTCTACATCTGCATCTTTATTCCTGTCCTGCCCCTAGGTTCTTCAGAACCTTTTTTTTTTTTTTTACATTCCATATATTTGTGTTAGCATACGGTATTTGTTTTTCTCTTTCTGACTTACTTCACTCTGTATGACAGACTCTAGGTCCATCCACCTCACTACAAATAACTCAATTTCCTTTCTTTTTATGGTTGAGTAATATTCCACTGTATATATGTGTCACATCTTCTTTATCCATTCATCTGTTGATGGACATTTAGGTTGCTTCCATGTCCTGGCTATTGTAAATAGTGCTGAAATGAACATTGTGGTACATGACTCTTTTTGAATTATGGTTTTCTCAGTAGTGGGATTGCTGGGTCATATGGTAGTTCTATTTTTAGTTTTTTAAGGAACCTCCATACTGTTCTTCATAGTGGCTGTATCAATTTACATTCCCACCAACAGTGCAAGAGGGTTCCCTTTTCTCCACACCCTCTCCAGCATTTATTGTTTGTAGATTTTTTAATCATGGCCATTCTGACTGGTGTGAGATGATACCTCATTGTAATTTTGATTTGCATTTCTCTAATGATTAGTGATGTTGAGCATCCTTTCATGTGTTTGTTGGCCATCTGTATGTCTTCTTTGGAGAAATGTCTATTTAGGTCTTCTGCCCATTTTTGGATTGGGTTGTTTTTTTTTTTCATATTGAGCTGCTTGAGCTGCTTGTATATTTTGGAGATTGATCCTTTGTCAGTTGCTTCATTTGAAAATATTTTTTCCCATTCTGAGGGTTGTGTTTTCATCTTGTTTATGTTTTCCTTTGCTGTGCAAAATCTTTTAAGCTTCATTAGGTCCCATTTATTTATTTTTGTTTTTATTTCCCTTTCTCTAGGAGGTGGGTCAGAAAGGATTTTGCTGTGATTTATGTCAAAGAGTGTTCTTCCTCTAAGAGTTTTATAGTGTCTGGCCTTACATTTAGGTCTTTAATCCATTTTGAGCTTATTTTTGTGTATGGTGTTAGGGAGTGATCTAATCTCATACTTTTACATGTACCTGTCCAGTTTTCCCAGCACCACTTATTGAAGAGGTGCTGTCCTTTCTCCACTGTACATTCCTGCCTCCTTTATCAAAGATAAGGTGACCATATGTGCATAGGTTTATCTCTGGACTTTCTATCCTGTTCCACTGATCTGTATTTCTGTTTTTGTGCGAGTACCATACTTTCTTGATTACTGTAGCTTTGTAGTATGGTATGAAGTCAGGGAGTCTGATTCCTCCAGCTCTGTTTTTCTTTCTCAAGATTGCTTTGGCTATTCGTGTGGTCTTTTGTGTTTCCATAGAAATTTTAAGATTTTTTGTTCTAGTTCTGTGAAAAATGCCATTGGTAGTTTGATAGGGATTGCATTGAATCTGTAGATGGCTTTGGGTAGTATAGTCACTTTCACAATGTTGATTCTTCAATCCAAGAACATGGTATATCTCTCCATCTGCTTGTATCATTTTTAATTTCTGTCATCAGTGTCTTATAGTTTTCTGCATACAGTTCTTTTGTCTCCTTAGGTAGGTTTATTCCTAGATATTTTATTCTTTTGGTTGCAATGGTAAATGGGAGTGTTTCCTTAATTTCTCTTTCAGATTTTTCATCATTAGTGTATAGGAATGCAAGAGATTTGTGTGCATTAAATTTGTATCCTGCTACTTTGCCAAATTCATTGATTAACTCTAGTAGTTTTCTGGTAGCATCTCTGGTAGGATTCTCTATGTATAGCATCACATCATCTGCAAACAGTGACAGTTTTACTTCTTTTCTGATTTGAATTCCTTTTTCTTCTCTGATTGCTGTGGTTAAAACTTCCAAAACTATGCTGAATAATAGTGGCGAGAGTGGGAAACCTTGTCTTCTTCCTGATCTTAGTGGAAATGGTTTCGGTTTTTCACCATTGAGAACGATGTTGGCTGTGGGTTTGTCATATATGGCCTCTATTATGTTGAGGTAAGTTCCCACTGTGCCTACTTTCTGGAGGGTTTTGATTGTAAATAGGTGTTGAATTTTGTCAAAAGCTTTTTCTGCATCTATTGAGATGATCATATGGTTTTTATCTTTCAATTTGTGAATATGGTTTATCACATTGATTGATTTGCATACATTGAAGAATCCATGCATTCCTGGGATAAACCCCAATTGATCATGGTGTAGGATCCTTTTAATGTGCTGTTGGATTCTGTTTGCTAGTATTTTGTTGAGAATTTCTGCATCTATGTTCATCAGTGATATGGGCCTGTAGTTTTCTTTTTTTGTGACATCTTTGTCTGGTTTTGGTATCAGTGATGAGTTTTGGAGTGTTCCTCCTTCTGCTATATTTTGGAAGAGTTTGAGAAGGATAAGTGTTAGCTCTTGTCTAAATGTTTGATAGAATTCACCAGTGAAACCATCTGGTCTGGGGCTTTTGTTTGTTGGAAGATTTTTAATCACAGTTTCAATTTCAGTGCTTGTGATTGGTCTGTTTATATTTTCTCTTTCTTCCTGTTTCAGTCTTGGAAGGTTGTACTTTTCTAAGAATTTGTCCATTTCTTCCAGGTTGTTCATTTTATTGGCATATAGTTGGTTGTAGTAATCTCTCATGACCCTTTGTACTTCTGCAGTGTCAGTTGTTACTTCTCCTTTTCGTTTGTAATTCTGTTGATTTGAGTCTTTTTCCTTTTTTTCTTGATGAGTCTGGCTAATGGTTTATCAATTTTGTTTATCTTCTCAAAGAACCAGCTTTCAGTTTTATTGATCTTTGTTATCATTTCCTTCATTTCTTTTTCATTTATTTCTGATCTGATCTTTATGATTTCTTTCCTTCTGCTAACTTTGGGGTATTTTTTGTTCTTCTTTCTCTAATTGCTTTAGGTGTAAGGTTAGGTCGTTTATTTGAGATTTTTCTTGTTTCTTGAGGTAGGATTGTATTGCTATAAATTTCTCTCTTAGAACTGCTTTTGCTGCATCCCATAGGTTTTGGGTCATCATGTTTTCATTGTCATTTGTTTCTAGGTATTTTTTGACTTCCTTTTTGATTTCTTCAGTGATCTCTTGGTTATTTAGTAATGTATTGTTTAGCCTCTATGTGTTTGTAATTTTTACAGTTTTTTTTCCTGTAATTGATATCTAGTCTTATAGTGTTGTGGTCATAAAAGATACTTGATTCAATAAGGGATCCATTTTTTAACACAGTGTGAAAAAAATCTTGCATTAGGAGCACTGCCCTGAGATCCAGCAGAAATCAGTTGTTCTGCTCCCACTTGCTGTAACTACTTGAATAGAATTGAGCAGTACTCTACATTCAGTGAGAACTCTTCACTGGTTAAGTAGAATATCACTTATAATGGCCAGGGGGCACTGTGGTTCAAGTTAAGTGTCCTTTTGATTCTAGTGTGGCAAACCACAGTGATTTATGAGGCTCTTGCTACAGTAAAAGACCACTCTTGAAGGGGACACTATTCCTTCCTCCTTATCTGCTGCCCCAGTGTTATAGAGCCAGATTGTTGAAGTTAGCTCGGGATTCAGCACAGAGTGTTGCACAAAGAAGTCATTCAATAAATATGTATTGAATGGAATCCTTGTGGTGCTATACTACCAGTTATATCAATTGATTAGTTTAATTGGAGTTTAATTGGAAGATAAATTTATTTGGCTTTGTAGTCATGACTAAGAAGTCATTCCAAGACTTGGGTTCCCATCCAATGTAGCTCTACTCCAGGTAACTCAGGACTAGGAGTTTGGGGAAGTTTGTGCCCTTATGTGTATTTTCCAGATACAGCTTTGTCTACACACAATTCACTTATGGTAGCTTATCAAAAATCACATTCCATCAACATTCGTAGAGTCAGACTAGGGTTTGGGTGAAGTTCATATGAAGAGGAAATTTATTAGGACTCCATGTTTTGAGTAATTGTATGGGGATTAGACAGGTACTGTTATTAATGGCCAAGTGTTAGAGAATAGTGTTGGTAGGGTTTCTTTTTACCTTGGGCAATACTTATTAGTGTTCTTAAAGTAATGTGGACTGACTTACACAGGTCACATGATAATTATACCTTACTCCTAATCAGGAAATATATATTGCTTCACTCTTGATGGCTCTAAAAAGTCTGTAGGTCATGGATGATAGTGCCTTGTCTTCCAGGGTCACAATAATACAGAATTATTAACTTTTATTTTCTTTCCCAAGTCAGGAACCTGTGAGAGTGATGTCACTCAGATAAACTCTGACTTGGGCTTCCCAAGAACCCATTTGGAAAAATGCTAGCCTACAAAAACTAAGAATGAATTATAAAAAGCAGTTTGATGAAAAAAGGATGGTTTTAATCTATTTAAAAAAAGAGTTTAGGGCTTCCCTGGTGGCGCAGTGGTTGACAGTCCGCCTGCTGATGCAGGGGACGTGGGTTCGTGCCCTGGTCCGGGAAGATCCCACATGCCATGGAGCGGCTGGGCCCGTGAGCCATGGCTGCTGAGCCTGCGCGTCAGGAGCCTGTGCTCTGCAACAGGAGAGGCCACAACAGTGAGAGGCCCGCGTACCGCAAAAAAAAAAAAAAAAAGAGTTTAATAAACTTTCACCATATTCTCCTATTTGCTATGAATTTTAAACCACATACATTTATTACCTACTTTAAATCATTGTTAATAAAGAAATATAATTATAGAGATGTTATTTATAGAGTATTTGCTTTTAGGAGTAAATGCTCAGAATTATGCAACTGTAGAAATAAAAACTTTTTATTGAGCCTAGTATGAGAATTAGGTATTATGCTATTCTAAGTTCTTCCTATGCCATCTAGTGGGAGACTCAAATGGTTTTATCTGAGTTTTGTGTAGATTATTTACCATCAATTTTTCCAACTTTTCATTTGTAGCAAATCAACTACATTATACCTGGTAAATGGTACATTTAACAAATTATTGGTTGAAAATAAAACTAAAGCAGTTAAAACAAAGTGTAAAGCCTGCCTTATGTTGCAAATAACTTTATGACAGGATATGTTCACGTTTCCAGCTCACATCACTAATGACACCAGTGGGAGGGTCCACGGTTACAATATAGGTCATTACTGCTATTGGTAGATCATTATATTATGGTATGATGACACATCCTGATTTCTTCAGCCAAGAATATCCTAAGGACAGAATTCCTTGACTTAATAGACTATAATGTCTTTTCACAAGCTATTTCCTGTCCTTCCTCTCCTCTGCCTTTCCCCCTTCTCTGCACGATGAATTCTGACTCAACTTTCAAAAGTCCTCTAATATCATGTCCTTTGTGAAACTTGCCTTTTGTCATAGTCTGCTTGCATACAACACACAGACACACAGATGAAAAGACACACCCACAGGACTAATTGGTCACTCCTTGTTGCATCCAGAGTAACTTGTTCTCACACTTCTGCTACCTCATTAACTATTATGGTTTTCACAGGTAGAGCAGTTTGACGACAAGGATTGTGTCTTCTTCATCTTTGGATTAGACACCATGAGTGAATGAATGAATGAACAAAAGTCTTTATATAGTCAATACTACTGCTCATTTCTCTCACTTGGTTGGTTACAGAACCACTCATATTCAATTCTCAGTGACTGGGCTAGAAACAGAGAATTATAGAGTATATGAGAAAGGAAGAGACAAGGGCATGGATGGGAGAATAGGAAGTGATGGATCAGCAGAAATAGCTTTTCAAGGGATATTTAATGAGCTTCCCCTTTCTTTACCTTCTCCCTTCACCCTCAATCTTCTTCTTCCCTATGATTGAAGGGACAAACTATCTCACAGCTGGGGATTTGGCTTAGTTCCACTTACACATGCTTATGGATGGCAGTGATGATCACAGAGGACTCAAGTGCTAATAATGGTAGTCAGAAGTGAAGGAACAAACTACAGGACTTCTCCTAAAACATAATATGTATTCACATGCAAAGCCTGTCTTTTGGGACCAGCTCCAGGTATCTGACCTTTCTAGGGGTTCTCTTTTACTGTCCCCAGGTAGACACAGGGCTCCTCCCATGACCATGTTCCAAATGAAATAGCCACCCCTCTTGGGGCCCATGGGGAAAACTATCATAGGCTGACCACTCCAGGCTGACAAAGCAGCTTCATCTCCAAGCCCTAAAGCATTAGTAGTGTGGTCTAATCCTGTTAGAGAATCATTGTTCCATCTGCGTTGAGTATCTGTGATTGGACTGCAAACCTCCTAAGATTAAGGGCCGTATCTAATGCTTCCCGATTGAACTCGTACAACAGTGAAGCAAAGGTCTTAAAGTAAAACCCTGATATATACTCTCTTTGGTTAACTGATAAATAAATGACCAACTATCATATCTTTTTCCCCATTTTTTCACATCTACTCATCTCTCTCTTTCATTCATATTACTTCTCTTTCCTGTACCATGTCCCTCTTTCACAGGGCATTATTTTTCAAAGGTCCTAGTTACTCAGCTCTGTCAGAGGCACCATGGCAAGTGAAGCCCAGTGCAGAATGAGATAGACAGAGTCCTACCCTGAGACACTGTGACACTGAGTAGACCCACATTCAGAGGACCCAGAGGGGAAGGGAAGCAATAAACATAAATCCTGTCAGAGCTGTTATGGTCATAAAGTGTGCTGTAACCATGCTCCAACTCAAGGTCAGCCCAGAACTAACAGAAACCCTATGATTAGCACCATCACCTTATTTCCCAACTGCAGACATGAAAAACACAATCCTTCTCTATCTGTCCTCCAGCATGATAAGAATGAGCAAAGTAAATCAAACCCATGTGAGATTAAAATTGCCATTTTTCATGTTTACAAGTTTCTTTTTATCAAGTTGTCAGTTGTTCAGGCTGAGAGAGTATAGGCCAAGTTTTTCTTTTAGCGTCAACACATGAAATATACGTGGGGTCTTTAGAGTATGGATGAGACCACAAGTGATAATGTGGTCTAAGGGCCACAGCTGGATTGTTCAGAGTGAACTGAGTTGACTAAGAGAACTGTAAGCAGAGGAGATTTTTGAAAGTTCTGGTCTCCATCTGAAAAAATGGAATCTGTTTTTTCAGTGAGTTCAAGCTGCAAACCACACAATCCTTGGTTTTGCTCTATTGGTACACCCAACATCCAATCCATCCACATACCTTGCTGGTTTCAGAGAAAATTCTTCCAAAATATACCTAGTATCTCCACTTTACACCACTCCGATGCCGCCAACCAAATCTAAGTCATCATCAGTTCCATTAGGACTACTTAACTGGTCTCCCTGCTCTCACCTTTGCTGCCACCCCCTAGCACTTCCAAGCTATTCTCCATACAGCAGCCAACATGATCCTGGCAAAGCGTAAGTCATGTGACTTGCATTATTTAAGGTAACAGTGGCTACTGTAACAAGGAAACCCCCAAATCTGAGTAACATGCGTTTTATTTCTAGCTCACCTAATAGTCCCATATAAGAGCTCCTTGTCAGTGCCAGGCGGGGACAGGGCAAAGCACAATTATCTTCAATACATGAAGTTAACATCCATCTAGCTGGTAGAAGGGGGAAGAGAGAATGAAGCAGGTACATCTACTCCTTTGATATTTTTGCCCAAGAGTGATGCATAAATTGCTCCTGCTCCCATTCCAATGACAAGAATTCATCCATGGCCTCTCTCTCTCTTTTTTTTTTTTTTTTTCGGTACGTGGGCCTCTCACTGTTGTGGCCTCTCCCGTTGCGGAGCACAGGCTCCGGATGCGCAGGCTCAGCGGCCATGGCTCACGGGCCCAGCCGCTCCGCGGCATGTGGGATCTTCCCGGACCGGGGCACGAACCCGCGACCCCTGCATCGGCAGGCGGACTCTTAACCACTGCGCCACGAGGGAAGCCCCATGGCCTCTCTTGATGCAGAGAGATGCTCTGTCTGGGCAGCTGCTTCCCTGCAGCAACTCCACAACTCTACAGCTCTTTAGTGGGCAGCTGCCATCTGTTAAAATGTAAGGCAGGGATTATTACTCATCTCTTCTTACAACTGACCTGGAGCTTCCTGTTTAACTAAGTGAAATATCCAAAGCCTCTGGATCCCCATGATCTGGCCCTCTCCGTCTCTCTGGTCTCCTTGTGCTCCAGCCTCACTGGCCTTCATTCTGGTCCTTGCTTATTCCCATCTCAGCAGTTGCTGTTCTCTCTGCTTAGAATATTCCTTCACTAGATCTTCATAAAACAGGCTGCTTTTCATCATTTAAGCAGATATGAAGTGGGACCCAGGAATCTGCACTTTAACAGGCACCCCCAGGTGACCCTGATGCAGCTGGTCAATGGCCCATGTTTTGAGAAGCACTCGCACAGTGGTTAAGAATACAGATTCCAAGATAGAGACACCTGAATTCAAACACTGCTGAGACCCTTACCAATCTATAACCTTGGGCAATTTACTTGCCCTCTCTAGTTGAGAATGGCAGCTTCTAGGGATGGAAGCGGTGCAAGGGGAAGGGGAACAAAGTTGTAAAGAGACTCAAAGCCCTAGATGTGGTTAAGAGATGGATGTCTCAGGTAAAATGTGTGTTCAAGGAACACTAACATGAAAGGGAGAGATGGAGAAGCAGTGAAAAGGTGTCAAAGGGTAAACTTTGATTCCTCGATGCTCATTTGCTAGTAGCTGGGAGCCATTCTTTTATCCACAGGTACCACCTGCACATATGCTCATTCTCTCTTGTGCATATACTTTCCACGTGCTTCCATACAAATTCCCTTTGACTCTCCATACCAAAGCCACCCACATCCCTACATTATAAACTGACATCTGACCTAGTTTGAGTATAATTAAAATTCCACGCAGGTAAAGTGGATCCCGGTCTTGTGGGGGCTAAAGCTGATATTATTTGGTTGATCCTTTTTAAGAAAAAGAATATAAAATTACAAATAGAAAGTTAGGTACAAAATTGAATATTTATAGGATAAGAAAAGGATTCCTGACAAATTACAGGAGGCTTGGAAGTCCAGATCCCTTTTTTCTGACTTCTCTTTCCACTTAGAACATTCTCAACCCCCAGTGCTCACAGAGATGCAGGCAGGAAAGAGGTCTCAAGCTTTGGCTTCAATTACTTCATAGAAAGACTGCCTTTCTGTCTAGGCATTTCTCTTCTCCAAGATGGGGAAACTAATACTTAACTAAAATGAAGGACTTCTACATGCATGTCCTCCTTTCTATAAAATTACTATGTGCCCTTTCCTTGAAGGTGGAGGGCACTAAACACTGACCGTCAGGAAAATCCCTGCAGAGAGCTGTAACCTTGGCAGGCATGCACTCATGGTGGTTAGCAGAGGGGTGAGGCCCTGAGCTCTTCCAAGACACATTGCTGCATTCCTAACAGTACAAATACTGCTCAAGCACCAGCCATACCTTAGAAAAGAATTTACTTTCTGTGGTTTCTTCCATTAGCCCCTCCAGACTCAGTCTCTCCTCAGCTCCACCCTGCTCTGTGCCCCAGGAGGCTAACCCATACAGATGTCAGCCTACTCCCTTCCTGCCCAGCTCATTGTCAGGTTTGGCAGTGGGAGGCAGCAGCAGAAGAGTGAGGCTGGGCTATTTCTTCCCCTGGCTCTCCTGCTGTGCATTGGCTGCAAACTTTCCTTTCAGGCAGTCCTCTCCATATAACCACCCTCTCCAGGGTCTGAAACAGCTCCATCCCTTGATCTTCAGGCCTGGGGTGGTAAAGGCTCCCATTACACAAGTCCTGGGGGACTGCACCATACCTTGCTAGTTTCTGTAAACCCTGCCCACACTTTTGTAAGCAGCTCCTTTATTAAACTCTCCTCAAATTACCCAGTTTGAGTGCTTGTCTGTTTCTGCTTGGACCCTGACTGATATCATGTTATAATTAATAAGGAGGAGAAAAGGCCTTCAGAAACTTTTGCTGGAGGCCCAGAATTAATAATAGGTAAGGAGAAGTAAAAAGCAGTAGCTGACACTGAACACAACAGCCAATGGAATGTGACAAAGTGACAGTCATCACAAGCATGTCTGTCTTCCTTTCCTCCTGGCGGGGGGTGGGGGTGGGGTGCTGGGAAAGTAGTCCCCGGGGAAGAAGATCAGAGCGCAGCATCACGGCTGTTAGGACCTGAATTCACTGTCCACAAACCACATGTTCCTCCAGTCAGAAAGGACATTTTAAGATAAAAGAAACCATTCTATTATTAGTTAGTCAGGTTATTGAATATCCTCTGCTTGAATACTTGCAAAGATGGGAAACATTACTTTATAATAGCCTATTCTGTTACAGGGGCACATCTAATTGGCAGAACATTACCTTCAGCAAGATCTGCTTCCCTCTAACTTTCCATGGGTCTATTTCTTTCTTTTGAACAATTTAGAGCCAAGTGTGATCTTCCTTCCATTGGCAGATGTTCGAGGAGAGCTGCCATGTCACCTTAACTCCCTAGGTGGAGGCACCATTGACACATTTTTCACCACACTGGTGTCTTGAATGACCTCCAGTTCATCAATGCTCCTATGAGGGCCCAGTGTCCAAAAATGGCCATAACACTCTAGGAAGACTTTTGCTTGAAATAACCATACAACACTCAACCAGGTTTTTCTCATCAATCCTCCCCCACCCCTCAAAACATTTTTTCTCTTACTTCTGAAACACATTTAAAATTAATCCTCTCTCTTCACACCCATAGCTGCTACCTCATTTAACTATACTAAAATTATCTTCATCTCTCACATCATTTCCTATTTCAAATGCCCCTTTTATAGCTACCCATGGTTTTTTCCGTCAGATTCAAGTTTTTTGATTTTATTGTTACCGCCTGACCCCAATCATTATTTTTACTGCTTCCTGATTTTCTTGTTCTCCTTTCTCCTCCACAACTTTGTTCCCTGTCAGCCCCACTGAATATACTACTGGTTTTACACTGAACTTTGTTTGAAATGTTCAGCCCATTTTCATCCTTTCCTCTTTTAGAAATCCCCTTTATATAACCACCTCATGTTTAAAATTTAAAGGAAACACACACACACACATACACTTGAAATCCCAATGATCTTTTCTCCTTCAAAGTTCATTAACATCCCGTTTTAGCACTTTGATCTCATTCTCTGAGTTAAATACTAATGTCAAGGATAAACTGTTAGAACCAAAATCATGTCTTAGAATGTTTCATGAAAATTCCAAGCCCTTTATATTGATAATTATGTAAAACCTATAGAACTTGAAGTAACATTGAAATAACACTTGAAATAATATTGGTTGACAATCATTTCACTGAAAGATGTAATATAATAATTCAAACTACATATAAAGTTCTCATTAGAATATTTGTCACACAGGAATCACTTAGCTTTACTTCTCACTGTGAGGGAAGCCTACAGTTCAGGTCCCTGAGCTTTGATGAAAATCTGCTCCATGCCCTTGTTTTAAAGGATGGGATTGAGTTAAATACACACTTGCTGCTATCTATACCTGTGCAGATCTCTGGACACAAACCAAGTTTTAAAAAAATCTGAATATAGATACAAAGCTGATCTACAATATCGCAATGTTTGTCTACCACAATTCCTTCAGTTATATTTATACAAAATTTTTATTGAAACAGCTCAAAGTCCTCCACAGATATTATCTTTAGAATCCTCATAATATTCTCTTTAAACAAGTAGAAACCAGAAGGGATTATATTGCCTCTTTCTTGAAGAATAGTCTTTTAAGTGGAGGCAGCAAGGCCTTACCCCTGGGGTCATTCCTCTTGACAGGTGGATGGCTTGCCTTAGGTCAAGGTCACACATTAAGGTACTAGTGTGCCAAGAAAATAATTCTAGTTTCATGACCCACCCATGAGATCTGGCTGACTTCCATGTGTACAAAGTCAGCCCTAAGACGCTGCAGAGTAGGATGTTTGCTAAGGCTCTGTCTACAAAACTCACTAAGTTTTCTATTAAAACATTTCTGGAAGGTGAATCAAAACATACAAGTAGTATGCGAATGCTAGTCACAGAGCTATGACCCCTCAGGTTCCATCCTTCCTTGACATCATAATAAAAGACCAGGTTGGCCAGCACATTGTCATGGATTTGCTCCCCTTGTCCCAACCTGCCATTCAGTTTCTGCCCCAGACCCTGGCCTCATTCTTGATGTTTCTAACAGGCAAATAGCCTGCTGCTGCCCCTCTCCTGGAATTAAAAAGTCAGTAAATTTGCACACTGATAGTTCTCTTTAATCTCACAAAGTAGTGGGGTTTGGAAACAGTCATAATAGGCAGTGACTTAACTGAGAAGCAGGCTTCCGCACCTACCCTAATACCACTGTGGGAAGGTAAAGCTACCTCTCTAGGATCTTCTGCCAGGGGTTTCTCTGTATTTGTCAAGATCACAGGTACCCGAGGAGGGGCCCTTTCTTTTCTGAGTCACCTGACACACTTCTTCCTTCTACCAGTGTTTTAGTGCCTTGAAGCTAAGTTTTCCTCTTCTTCCTTCCTGCTCTGTTTCCCCCCAGATTTCCAGGAAGTATCCTGTCTTCCTTGATCCTTCTACCCTCTCTGTTCTAGATTTCTGAATATGTTCCCTCATCTTACCATTCCATTAACCTTGGACTTAGCCTTTCCTTGGACTACCAATGTTTGCCCAGAATGGGTCTGAATTTGCTTTTCTCTTATTAGGACTTGCTCTCTGAAAGCTAACCTTCTCCATGGATACTGTGGCCAGCATTCTCATTTCCCCCAAGTTCCTGTTAGTTTCTTACCAATCCCCTCTTTTTCCTGACTTCTTCTTTCTCCTTGCTCCCCAAATGCCCTGCAGCAAATGCCATAAAAGGGTATTCTACTCCTTGCTGGTGGCCAGAAATGACATTGCTTTCCTTATTTATTTATTTATTTATTATTGAAGTATAGCTGATTTACAATGTTGTGTTCACTTCTACCGCACAGCAGGGTGATTCAGCCATATGTATATATACATTCTTTTTTATATTCTTTTCCATTATGGTTCATCACAGGACACTGAATATAGTTCCCTGTGCTATACTGTAGGACCTTGTTGCCCATTCATTCCATACATAATAGTTTGCATCTACCCAAAACTCCCAATCCATACCTCCTCCACCTCTCCTCCCCCTTGGCAACCACACGTCTGTTCTCTATGTCTGTGAGTCTGTTTCTGTTTCGTAGATAGGTTCATTTGTGTCATAGTTTAGATTCCATATATAAGTGATATCATACGGTATTTGTCTTTCTCTTTCTGACTTACTTCACTTAGTATGATAATCTCTAAGTCCATTCATGTTGCTGCAAATGGACATTACCTTCCTTTCCATAGAATTTCTTTCCTTCCAGACAGAGTCACTCCAAACTATGTACAGTGGGCTGTTCATACACTGCAAGTGGTTCTTCCTAACCAGAAGTATGTTAAAGAACCATGGCAGGGCCAGACCTTCTGCCTCTGAATGAGATTCATAATTCAGCACTCTCATTACTGACTTGTTGACCTCTGTCACCCAACTGACTGGACTTGGGACTCTTTGTCGCCTCTGAACTCAGATATTTCCTACTTAAGAATTGCTTCTTTACTAGGAAAAAATTTTTGGAAAACATATATCTGATAAAGGATTTTTACCCAGGATATACGAAGAACTCTTACAGCTTAATAAGGCAAAGAGCCAAATTTAAAAATGGAAAAAGAAATGGACATATTTCACACAAAAAAGTATTCTAATGGAAAATAAGTACATCTAAAAGATGCTCAACATCATTAGTCATTAGGGAAATGCAATAAAACCACAACAGGACAGCACTACACATGCATCAGAATGCCCAAGTTACAAAGACAAATAATACCAAATCTTGTCAATAATGCAGAGTCTTTGGAACTCATATATTGCTGTGGAAACGCAAAATGGTACAGCTACTCTGGACAGTTTCAGGTAACATTAAACATGCATTTACTATATAAGCCAGCAATCTTACTCTTATATACTCACGAGAAAAGAAAAAAAATATGTCCATACAAAGATTTGTACTTAATGTTTATAACTTTATTCATAGTAACCCAAAATTGGAAACAATCAAAATGTCCATCAACTGGTGAATGGATAAATTATGGTATATCCATACAAAGGAATAATACACAGAAATAAAAAGGAATGAATTGTTGATACAAGCAACAAAATGGATGAATCTCGAAAGTGTTATTGTGCTCATTTAAAGAAGCTGGACAGAAAAGAGCACACACCATTGATATAAAATTCTAGAAAATGCAAAACTATAAATGACAGAAAGTTGATGAGTGGTTTTCAGGGGCTGATGGGGAAGATGAGATTGGCTCTAAAGGAATATGAGGACATTTTTTTAGGTAACATAAATGTTCTATATTGTGATTGCTGTGGTAGTTTTGGACAGTTTTTTTGGTTTTGTTTTTAACAAAACTCAATCATATGCTTTAAATAGGTGAATTTTATTGAAGGTAAATTATACTTCAATAAAGATGACTTAAAAAACAAGCAAATGTATCAAATGAGTAAGATTAATGAATAGTGTTTTAAAATGTAAGTTTTATTATTATTCAGGTATGGTGAGGCCAATAGACCAAGAGACAACTGCCACTGAAAAAATAGTTTGCTCCTTACAGTTCCTAAGAGGAGGGGACATGACATGCCACACAGGCCACAAGGAGAAGTACCAGGGCTGGTTAGGTGGCAGACAGAGCCAGGGAAAACGTGGGCAAGAGCCTTGATTGTGGCTTCCATGGAAAAGAATTGCGAGGAAGGGTAAGCAGGTTTAGGATTGGCTGGTTTGATTAATTTCAGCATGCTCTGAGATGTAGGGGCTCTAATTGCCTGGTACCTGGCCCTGGGGTGATTATGACAGGGAAATAGCAGCCCTGAGGGTGAAAGTCCCACAGAGGAGGTGGTGGGGATGTGGACTCTGGATTGGTTAGTTAGTAAACGAAAGGCAAGTTTGCAGACTAGTCACTTACTATCTCTAGGAATTTGTTAGTCAAAGCATCAGAAATACAAAAAATAAAAAGGCACGATTAGTATAGATACAGGGATGCATAGAGAAGTGATAAAACAAATATAGAAACATATTAATTGTAGAATCTAGGTGTTGGGTGTATGGGTGTTTCCTGTGCAATTCTTTTAAGTTTTTTTATATGTCTGAACATTTTTATAATAAAAGCTGAGAAAAAATGCTTCTTTAGATATCTTATCTCTTGCCTTCTCATGGCTTCTAAAAGCTCTGTTTGTCTACCCTTGTCTTATCTGCTTGGATTCCTGACCTCCTGACTGCTCTGAACATGACTGCTGCCTGACTCTCTTAGTTCTGACATTCACCTGATCCTCCTGATCAGCTAACTTCCTTGATTTCACGGGTCACACCTAAACTAGCTAAGCTTCTTCATGCACAAGGTCACTGAACAGGCAGGGCCAACCAAAGGCATAATGTGAATTAGTTAAGTTCTGTATTCAAGTATCTTCACATACTTTCTCCCTCAGACCCTGCCCAACACATACACATACTTTTATTACAGATTGAATTGTGTCCTCTCCCAAATTCACATAATGTAGTCTTAATGTTCAGTACCTGTGACGTTATTTGGATAGGGGTTTATAGAAGTAATCAAGCTTAAGTGAGGCCCTAATTCAATACGACTGGTGTCCTTATAAAAATCTGAAATTTGGACACAGAGATACACACAGAAGGAAGACAATGTGAAGGGACATAGGGAGAAGATAGCCATCCATGTCAAGGAACACCTGAGGCTACCGGAAGCTAGAAGAGAGGCTTGGAACTGATGCTTTCCTAGCGCACCTTTGAGGATGTGCTGCTGACACCTTGATTTTGGACTCTGGCCTCCAGACCTGTGAGACAAATTTCTGTTGTCCTATGTCACCCAGTTTGCAGATAATTTTGTTATGGCAGCATTAGAAAACTAATACAAACTGTAGGCTCTCTTCCCTTTTTCCTAGTCACTGAGTGCCCTTGTATGGTGCCCCACCTAGACTTGCAGTCGTGGGCAGTGCCTCAAGTACCCACCCAACAAAACTCTAATTTCCAAAGTGCCTGCACCTCAGTGAGTTAGCAGGGAAGAACTAAGATCTAATCAGCTAAAGTCAAGCCAAAGAGTACTGACTGACACCATCACAATGTGTCTTATGGGATTTGGCCCAGATGCTTGTTAATTCATAGGAACAAGTCTATAAGGATGCAATCTCAGGCAGTATAAGGGGTGGGGGGAAGGCGGGGAAAATAATCTTAAGTGGAGGAAACATCTCATAGTTTCTTAAATCACACCAATTGAATGGCCATTCATTTTACTTGAAGCATCCATGCTGGCCAACAAACAACTTCTCTCCCAGAAGAAGGTGCAAGTCAATGTACATGTCAACAGACAAATGCCTGATTGCGTCCATGGTGGCGCTCAGTGTGTAAAGGTATTCTAACCTGTGGTAAACCATCCAAAAAGTTCATATTGTCATTAGACTACTTCTGACCTCCTTTCCTTCCATGCTAACATTAGAAATGCTGAGACCAGAATGGCATGTGTAAAGATGCTTTTCTGGTTCTATTTACCAAGGGAGGGGTTAAGTCAAAGGACTGATCTTGTCTCAGCTTGCAGAGAGATGAAAAATGTCTGCACAGAGGATTGGGGACACATTTGTCACACTGGCCAGGGGAAAGCATTTGATAGAAACAAGCAACAAAAGTAAAAATATATACATAGCAGTGACTGATTTCTGTAGCTTAAAAAAATCATTAGTGAGAACTGACATCCAATTTCATAGTGTTCATCATTTGCAATAAAAATTTTTTTAAAGGCAATGTTCCTAGTTAAAGAGGAAAACTGAGTTTCTAGTTCATTTCAGTGCTTTCAATGAAGGGTGAAGAATAAGAGGTGGCTCTTGTTCTTTTGGGTGGCCATATTGGATTCAGATATTGGATTTTATGGCTTCCTAGGACAAATCTGTAAACACAACATGCTACAGTCTTCTAAGAAGGGCACAGAGAGACAAATTTTGAGATACTATGGCAATATTTACTAGAAAAACGAAATATACTTGTTTCCATCATTGATACCATTACTTTTTCAACACCTCGTCATTTGAACATTATTTAACAATTTGATGTTTTCAGATACTACCTTTGTCATTTCAACAATCTTATGGTTTAATTTTACACCTCTACATATTTGACACTTCGCTCTTAGTTGAGAATGGTAGTGTCAATTCACAAGGGAAAGGGGATTGTTCATCACTTGCATGCATTCTTTTGGCATTCATTAGATGTGACCATATTTCATCCTGAATGAAGTACAAAGCTTGAGAGCTTGATGGGCCAGAGTGGTCCATCAGGTCAAGTGGTACATGTGTTCTCTTTCCCTACAGATCAGACTGACTGGCTTCTTACTTCTTTACATCCTTCCTTTCTTTCTCATTTTAGTCCGTGCCTGGCATAGGGATCCATGATCACATAAGAGACAAAGTCCCTCCTTTATATCACTTATTGCTAGAGCTTCCAACCCACTCTGAGGATTCAGTTAAAAAAGTTCAGTCTTTCTCTCCAATTCCGTGTATCTAAATCCTACCCTGCATTCAGTGTCCTCTCAAATGGAACTATCAGCCAGAAGCTTCCCTTTATCACCTAAATCCTCTTCCTCTGAACAACCAGAGTCACTAGTTACATTACTCGTGTACCATCATCTACTCTGTGTCTTGTTTTACAATTTTTAATCTCATCTCCCATACTAGACACTTTGGAGACAAGATTCATCTTCATATCCTCATAATACCTACCATATTGCTTTCTGTATAGTACGTGCTTAAAACACACTGCTAAATGGTTGCGTATATTCAAAAACTAAATATAGGAAAGCAACATAAAATTTTTTTGATAGACTACATCTTTAGTCCAAAAACTTGCTCATTCCTAAGAGTTCTTGAATGAAAAGCACCAGGTGAAAAAGGTGTCTAACAATGGATGTGTAGTAATTTCAATGCCAACAAATTTCTAGCACTTTGGATTCACTTTTTGGAATCAGGTCAGTTCTGAATCTCTGAGCCCCTGAACAGGGAGGGAAAAATATATAATTAAAACTGGGAGTGTTCAGGTTAGTGTTAAATGCATTCTGCTAAAAATCCATACTTACTAAGGGTCGTTTCCTGATACATGATGAGTAAATAAAAGAAAGAGGGTTAGTCCAAGAGTTGGAGATAGAGGTAACACATGGCAACTGAGGTGTCTATCTTACCTCATTAAGCACAGGAGATAAAGACGGCCTCTGATCTGTGGAGGCAAATAGTTTCCAAAGACTCCTGCCAGTGTTTCTCAATTGTTTGGCATGCTTCTATAAAATGCCAATTCCTAGAGTTCACCCAAGCAAATAGGATTCTGGGGGTGGTAGAACAGGAGGGAAGGAGGCAGGTACAACCTTTGAAAGAATGACATAGCCCAAGGACATGACATAAACTGATTAGAACCAAATGGGTCCAAGATGGTGGACAAGTAGACTTTCCACTAGACCTTGAGCCTCAGTATATGCTCACTGTGACACATCAGCAAGCTAAATGACACACCCACCACAGGTGCCATGACAGTTCCAAGACCAACTATAAGGATCAAAAAGTGGGTGGTGGCCCAATTCCTGGAAATCCCCACCTCTTCCTAAAATAGCTGGAATATTCCTCCCACTCATTAGCCTATGAAATTACCCACTCCTATAAAAACTGACAACCCCATACCCTGGTGCCTTTCTCACCTTCTGAGATGGCCCACACTCTGTTTGTGGAGTGTGTTTCTCTCTAAATAAATCCACTTCTTACCCATCACTTTATCTCTCACTGAATACTTTCTGCAATGAGACATCAAGAACCTGAGCTTCATTAAGTCCTGAAACCAGGTGTGTGATCTCAGTTGGAAGACTGTGGGTTTTGGCTGGGTTCAAGTTCCAGTGCATGGGTTCAAGTCCCAATCTGGGTTTAGGCTGGGTTCGACTCCCGGCACGTGGCTTCAAGTCCCAATCTGAGGTGCATGGTTTCAGTAGGACCTAGCATCTCCATGTCTAACATGTTCCCCAAAGGTGATTCTAGTGCCCCCAGCTCTCCTTCTGCTGGCTCATTTCTCAGAGTGATGTATAGGACACAAGGTATTGGCTACAAATATTTGGGATGAGAGGCAGTCCTAGATATTATCTAGGGTACCTCCCCTTCATACACAGGACAAGGAGATCCCTAGAAGAAGGAATGGCCCAGGGTCACTCAGATTGGATATGTTACCACTTCTGAGGGGTTCCAAGAGCTAAGGAATTTCTCACCCACAAATGTGCTTAAACTGCAAAGTATTTGTTTTTCTAACATACACAGCATTTCTTTTTTTTTTTCTTACTTAAAAAATTTTTTATTTTATTGACGTACAGTTGTGTTAGTTTCAGGTATACAGCAAGGTGATTCAGTTATACCTATGTATACATTATTTTTTTCATATTATTTTCCATTATGGTGTATCACAAGATACTGAATATAGTTCCCTGTGCTATACAGTAAGACTTTGTTGTTTATCCATTCTTTTTTTTTTTGAATTTTATTTTATTTATTTCTTATACAGCAGGTTCTTATTAGTCATCAATTTTATACACATCAGTGTATACAGGTCAATCCCAACCGTCCAATTCTTCACACCCCCACCCCCACCCCCCATGGCTTTCCCCACTTGGTGTCCATGTTTGTTCTCTACATCTGTGTCTCAGTTTCTACCCAGCAAACCCGTTCATCTGTACCATTTTTCTAGGTTCCACATATATGCATTAATATACAATATTTGTTTTTCTCTTTCTGACTTACTTCACTCTGTATGACGTCTCTAGATCCATCCATGTCTCTACAAATGACCCAATTTCGTTCCTTTTTAGGGCTGAGTAATATTCCATTGTATATATGTACCACTTCTTCTTTATCCATTCATCTGTCGATGGGCATTGAGGTTGCTTCCATGACCTTGCTATTGTAAATAGTGCTGCAATGAACATTGGGGTGCATGTATCTTTTTGAATTATGGTTTCTCTGGGTATATGCCCAGTAGTGGGATTGCTGGATCATATAGTATTTCTATTTTTAGTCTTTTAAGTAACCTCCATACTGTTCTCCATAGTGGCTGTATCAATTTACATTCCCACCAACAGTGCAAGAGGGTTCCCTTTTCTCCACACCCTCTCCAGCATTTATTGTTTATAGATTTTCTGATGATGCCCATTCTAATTGGTGTGAGGTGACACCTCATTGTAGTTTTGATTTGCATTTCTCTAATATGTAGTGATGTTGAGCAGCCTTTCATGTGCTTCTTGGCCATCTGTATGTCTTATTTGGGAAAATGTCTATTTAGGTCTTCAGCCCAATTTTGGATTGGGTTGTTTGTTTTTCTAATATTGAGCTGCATGAGCTGTTTATATATTTTGGAGATTAATGCTTTGTCCGATGATTCGTTTGCAAATATTTTCTCCCATTCTGAGGGGTGTCTTTTCATCTTGTTTATGGTTTCCTTTGCTGTGCAAAAGCTTTGAGGTATCATTAGGTCCCATTTGTTTATTTTTGTTTTTATTTCCATTACTCTAGGAGGTGGATCAAAAAAGATCTTGCTGTGATTTATGTCAAAGAGTATTCTTCCTATGTTTTCTTCTAGGAGTTTTACAGTGTCTGGTCTTACATTTAGGTCTTGAATCCATTTTGAGTTTATTTTTGTGTATGGTGTTAGGGAGTGTTCTAATTTCATTCTTTTACATGTAGCTGTCCAGTTTTCCCAGCACCACATATTGAAGAGACTGCCTTTTCTACATTGTATATCTTTGCTTCCTTTGTCATAGATTAGTTGACCATAGGTGTGTGGGTTTATCTCTGGGCATTCTATCCTGTTCCATTGATCTATATTTCTGGTTTTGTGCCAGTACCATATTGTCTTGATTACTGTAGCTTTGTAGCATAGTCTAAAGTCAGGGAGTCTGATTCCTCCAGCTCCGTTTTTTTCCCTCGAGACTGCTTTGGCTATTCGGGGTCTTTTGTGTCTCCATACAAATTTTAAGATTTTTTGTTCTAGTTCTGTAAAAGCTGCCATTGGTAATATGATAGGGATTGCATTGAATCTGTAGATTGCTTTGGGTACTATAGTCATTTTCACAATATTGATTCTTCCAATCCAAGAACATGGAATATCTCTCCATCTATTGGTATCATCTTTAATTTCTTTCAACAGTGTCTTATAGTTTTCTGCATACAGGTCTTTTGTCTCCCTAGGTAGGTTTATTCCTAGGTATTTTATTCTTTTTGTTGCAATGGTAAATGGGAGTGTTTCCTTAATTTCTCTTTCAGATTTTTCATCATTAGTGTATAAGAATGCAAGAGATTTCTGTGCATTAATTTTGTATCCTGCAACTTTACCAAATTCACTGATTAGCTCTAGTAGTTTTCTGGTGGCATCTTTAGGATTCTTTAAGTATAGTATCATGTCATCTGCAAACAGTGACAGTTTTACTTCTTCTTTTCCAATTTGAATTCCTTTTATTTCTTTTTCTTCTCTGATTGTCATGGCTAGGACTTCCAAAACTATGTTGAATAATAATGGCGAGAGTGGACATCCTTGTCTCCTTCCTGATCTTAGAGGAAATGCTTTCAGTTTATCACCATTGAGAATGATGTTTGCTGTGGGTTTATCATATATGGCCTTTATTATGTTGAGGTAGGTTCCATCTATGCCAACTTTCTGGAGAGTTTTTATCATAAATCGGTGCTGAATTTTGTCAAAAGCTTTTTCTGCATCTATTGAGATGATCATAGGGTTTATATTCTTCAATTTGTTAATATGGTGTATCACATTAATTAACCTGCATATATTGAAGAATCCTTGCATCCTGGGATAAACCCCCTTGATCATGGTGTATGATCCTTTTAATGTGTTGTTGGATTCTGTTTGCTAGTATTTTGTTGAGGATTTTTGCATCTATATTCAACAGTGATATTGGCCTATAATTTTCTTTTTTGGTAGTATCTTTGTCTGGTTTGGTATCAGGGTGATGGTGGCCTCATAGAATGAGTTTGGGAGTTTTCTCTCCTCTGCAATTTTTTCAGAGGTTGAGAAGGATGGGTGTTAGCTCTTGTCTACATGTTTGATAGAATTCACCTGTGAAGCCATCTGGTCCTGGATTTTGTTGGTTGGAAGATTTTTAATCACAGTTTCAATTTCATTACTTGTAATTGGTCTGTTCATATTTTTAATTTCTTCCTGGTTCAGTCTTGGAAGGTTATACCTTTCTAAGAATTTGTCCATTTTAGTGGCATAGAGTTGCTTGTAGTAGTCTCTTAGGATGCTTTGTATTTCTGCAGTGTCTGTTTTAACTTCTCCTTTTTCATTTCTAATTTTATTGAGTCCTCTCCCTCTTTTTCTTGATGAGTCTGGCTAATGGTTTACCAATTTTGTTTATCTTCTCAAAGAACCACCTTTTAGTTTTATTGATCTTTGCTATTGTTTTCTTTTTTTCTATTTCATTTATTTCTGCTCTGATCTTTATGATTTCTTTCCCTCTACTAAATTTGGGTTTTGTTTCTTCTTCTTTCTCTAGTTCCCTTACATGTAAGGTTAGATTGTTTATTTGAGATTTTTCTTGTATCTTGAGGTAGGCTTGTATAGCTATAAAATTCCCTCTTAGAACTGCTTTTGCTGCATCCCATAGGTTTTGGATCATCGTGTTTTCATTGTCATTTGCCTCTAGGTATTTTTTGATTTCCTCTTTGATTTCTTCAGTGATGTCTTGGTTATTTACTAACGTGTTGCTTAGCCTCCATGTATTTGTGTTTTTTACGTTTTTTTCCCCTATAATTGATATTTAATCTCATAGCGTTGTGGTCAGAAAAGATGCTTGATATGATTTCAATTTGCTTAAATTTACCAAGGCTTGATTTGTGACCCAAGATGTGATCTATCCTGGAGAATGTTCTGTGCACACTTGAGAAGAAAGTGTAATCTGCGGTTTTTGGATGGAATGTCGTATAAATTTCAATTAAATATATCTGGTCTATTGTGTTATTTAAAGGTTGTGTTTCCTTATTAATTTTCTGTTTGGATGATCTGTCCATTGGTGTAAGTGAGGTGTTAAAGTCCCCCACTATTATTGTGTTACTGTCAATTTCCTCTTTTATAGCTGTTGGCAGTTGCCTTATGTAGTGAGGTACTCCTATGTTGGGTGCATATATATTTATAATTGTTATATCTTCTTCTTGGATTGATCCCTTGATCATTATGTAGTGTCCTTCCTTGTCTCTTGTAACATTCTTTATTTTAAAGTCTATTTTATCTGATATGAGTATTGCTACTCCAGCTTTCTTGTGATTCCCATTTTCATGGAATATCTTTTTCCATCCCCTCACTTTCAGTCTGTATGTGTCCCTAGGTCTGAAGTGGGTCTCTTGTAGACAGCATATATATGGGTCTTGTTTTTGTATCCATTTAGCAAGCCTGTATCTTTTGGTTGGAGCATTTAACCCATTCACGTTTAAGGTAATTATTTACATGTATGTTCCTATGACCATTTTCTTAATTGTTTTGGGTTTGTTTTTGTAGGTCCTTTTCTTCTCTTGTGTTTCCCATTTAGAGAAGCTCCTTTAGCATTTGTTGTAGAGCTGGTTTGGTGGTGCTGAATTCTCTTAGCTTCTCCTTGTCTGTAAAACTTTTGATTTCTCCATTGAATCTGAATGAGATCCTTTCCGGGTACAGTAATCTTGGTTGTAGGCTCTTCCCTTTCATCCCTTTAACTACAATATGCCACACCCTTCTGGCTTGTAGAGTTTCTGCTGAGAAATCAGCTGTTAACCTTATGGGAGTTCCCTTGTATGTTATTTGTCGTTTTTCCCTTGCTGCTCTGAATAATTTTTCTTTGTCTTTAATTTTTGCCAGTTTGATTACTATGTGTCTCGGCATGTTTCTCCTTGGGTTTATCCTGTATGGGACTCTCTGTGCTTCCTGGACTTGGGTGGTTATTTCCTTTCCCATGTGAGGGAAGTTTTTGACTATAATCTCTTCAAATATTTTCTCGGGTCCTTTCTCTCTCTCTTCTCCTTCTGGGACCCGTATAATGCAAATGTTGTTGCATTTAATATTGTCCCAGAGGTCTCTTAGGCTGCCTTCATTTTTTTTCATTTTTTTTCTTTATTCTGTTCCACAGCAGTGAATTCCACCATTCTGTCTTCCAGGTTACGTATCTGTTCTTCTGCCTCAGTTATTCTGCTATTGATTCCTTCTAGTGTAGTTTTCATTTCAGTTATTGTATTGTTCATCTCTGTTTCTTTGTTCTTTAATTCTTCTAGTTCTTTGTTAAATATTTCTTGCATCTTCTCGATCTTTGCCTCCATTCTTTTTCCGAGGTTTTGGATCATCTTCACTATCATTATTCTGAATTCTTTTCTGTACGGGTACCTATCTGCACTTCATTTTGTTGTTTTTCTGGGGTTTTATCTTATTCCTTCATCTGGTACATAGCCCTCTGCCTTTTCATGTTGTCTATCTTTCTGTGAATGTGGTTGTCATTCCACAGGCTGCAGGATTGTAGTTCTTCCTGCTTTTGCTGTCTGCCCTCTGGTGGATGAGGAGCATTTCTAAAAATATCAAGGCAAGACAATAATGTCCTGTTTTAAAAGACTGCCATTGCCATATATATATCTACTTAATTCAGACATCCTATAACTAGTATATTGTGGAAATTTTCTAATTAGCTTTCTTTTTTAAAATTAACATTATTTTATTCTTTCTCTTGGTTTCTTAGGTCAGGATTCCAGGAAAAGCTCAAGTGGGTAGTTTAGGATCAGGGTTTGCTGTTAAAAAAATATCTTTATTCATACGTCATAAAATTCACTCATTTAAAGTGTACAATTAATAGTTTTTACTGTATCCACAAAGTTGCGTAAGAATCACCACAATCTAAGTTTACAACATTTTTATCATCTCAAAAAGGAACTCTGTATCTGCTGAGTCACACCCCATTCCTCCCAACCTTTCCCATGCCCTCAACCCTACCTACCATGCACTACTGTGTCCTGGGAAGCCACTAATCTACTTCTTGTTTCTATAGGTTTGCCTATTTTGGGCATGTCATATAAATGGAATCATACAACATGTGGCCTTCTGTGACTGGCGTCTTTCATTTAGCATAATGTTTTGAAGGTTAATCCATGTTGTAGCATGTACCAATATTTTATCTCTACTGCTGAATAATATTCCATTATGTGGATATACCACATTTTTTTTATTTGCCCAGCATTTGATGAACATTTGGGTTGTTTCCATCTTTGGGTTATTTTGAATAATGATTCCATAAACATTTAAGTACAAGTATTTATTTAAATACCTGTTTTCAATTCCCTTGGGTATATACCTAAGAGTGTAATTGCCAAGTCATATGGCAACTATATGTTTAACATTTTGAGGAACTGCAGTCTATTTTCTAAAGGACTGCACTTCACATTCCCATCAACAATGTCTGGGTGTTCCAATTGCTCTGCATTCTCACTGACAGTTATTATTGTCCATCTTTTTAATTACACCCATGTGTACTGTTTTGCTAAGGCTGCTATAACAAAGTACCATAAACTGAGTGGTTTAAACAACAGAAACTTCTTGTCACACAGTTCTGGAGGCTAGAAGTCCAAATCAAGTTGTCTGCAGGACCATGTTTCCTTTGAAGATCCTAGGGTGTTATCTGTTCCACACCTTTCTTTTAGCTTCTGATAATTCCTTGGCTTGTGGCAGCATAACTTCAGTCTTCACATGGTGTTCTCCCTTTGTGCAGTCTGTGTCCAAATTTCCCCTTTCTGTAAGGACATCAGCTATATTGGATTAGGAGGCCCACCTTATTCCAATATGACCTCATCTTAACTAATTACATCTACAATGTCTCTGTTTCCAAATAAGGTCACATTCTGGAGTTAAGACTTTAACATATGAATTTTGGGAGATACAATTTTACCTATGACACCATACTCGTGGGTCTAAAAGGTATTTCACTGTGGCTTTGATCTGCATTTCCTACAACTAATAATATTGAGCATGTTTTCATGTACTTATTGATCATTTGTGTATCTTCACTGGAGAAATGTCTATTCAGGTCCTTTGTTCATTTTTAAATTGGATTATTTGTCTTCTTTTTGTTGAGTTTTCAGAGTTTTTTATATATTCTGGATATAATCCTTATCATGTATATGATTTGCAAATATTTTCTCCCATTCTGTGGGTTATCTTTTCACTTACTTGACAGTATCTTTTCATTTACAAAAGATTTTAGTTTTGATAAGATAAAGCTTATCTATTTTATGTTTTGTTGCTTGTGCTTTTAGAGTCATACATAAGAAATCACTGCCAAATTCAAGATCACTAAGATTTATTCCTGTGTTTTTTGTAAGAGTTTTATAGTTTTAGCACTTAATTTAATTTGTTGGTCCATTTTGAGTTAATTTTTGTATATAATTGTGAGGTAAGAGTCCAACTTCTTTCTTTTACTTGTGGATATCCAGTTGTCCTAACACCATTTGTTGAAAAGATTATTCTTTCCCCACTGAATTGTCTTGGCATGCTTGTCAAAAATAAATTGACAATAATTTAATTTCTGGATTCTCGCATCTATTCCAATGATCTATATTTCTAACTTAATGCCACACTGTCTTGATTACTGCAGCTTTGTATTATGTCCTCTAACTTTGTCCCTCCTTCTCAAAACTGCTTTGATTATTCTGGGGTCTCTTAAATTTCCATATGAATTTTAGAGTCAGCCTGTCAATTTCTGCACAAAATCTAGCTGGGATTTTGATAGGGATTGCATTGAATCTGTAGATAATTTGGAAAGTAGTGCAATTTTTTTAAAAAATTTATTTATTTATTTTTGGCTGTGTTGGGTCTTTGTTGCTGCGCACGGGCTTTCTCTAGTTGTGGTGAGCAGGGGCTACTCTTCGTTGTGGTGCGTGGGCTTCTCATTGCGGTGGCTTCTCTTGTTGCGGAGTACAGGCTCTAGGTGCACAGGCTTCAGTAGTTGTGGCACATGGCTCGGTAGTTGTGGCTTGTGGGCTCTGGAACGCAGGCTCAATAGCTGTGGCACATGGGTTTAGTTGCTCTGCGGCATGTGGGATCTTCCCAGACCAGGGCTCGAATGTGTGTCTCCTGCCTTGGCAGACGGATTCTCAACCACTGCGCCACCATGGAAGCCCAGTAATGCAATTTTAACAATAATATGTTTTACAATCCATGAAAATGAGATGTCTACATTTATTAAGATATTCTTTAATTTCTTTCAACAATGTTTTGTAGTTTTCAGTATACAAGTACTTAATTTTGTTAAATTTTTACTATTTTATTGTTATGAATGTTATTGTACATGGAATTCTTTTCTTAATTTCCTTTTCAGATTGCTTATTGCTACCATATAAAATACAATTAACTTTTGAATATTAATCTTGTATCCTTCAACTCCACTAAACTTGTCTAGTAGTCTTTTAGTGGATTCCTTACCTGTAGTATAATTGAAAAAAAACAATAATAATAAGGACTATGTATAGTCCTTTCCCCCAGTTCCTGGCATAGAGCTCAAAAATGCTTGGAATTTCCTGAGTGATAGGAGTGTCTTTTGTTATTCATTACCATACCATAACTGAGTTTTGACAACAAGGTGACTCATGGTGGACCCTCAGATAGTTTCAAGGAAGGAGCTGGCCACGCAGTGATTAGAGGGCTAGAACTTTCAGCCATACCCCCTGACCTCTGGAGAGAGGAGGGGGCTGGAGATTGAGTTCAGTCATGTGGCCAGTGATTTAATCAACCATGCCTACATAATGAAGCCTTGATAAAAACTCTTGAACAATGAGGTTTGGGCAGCTTCTGGATTCATGAACACATTGATGTGCTGGGCATGTTGTGCTCCTGGAGAGAGCATGGAAGCTCTGTATCCCCACTTCCATACTTTGTCCTATGCATCTTTTCCATTTGTCTGTTCCTGAGTTTATTTAAAACTTTATTTTAAAAATGTAATTGTAAGTATAGTGCTTTTCTGAGTTATGTGAGTTGTTCTAGCAAATTACCAAATCTGAGGGGGTCATAGTAACCCCCAAATTTTTAGTCCGCTGGGCAGAAGTGTGGATAGCCAGGGAATCCCACTTGAAGCTGGTGTCTAAAGTGGGGGCAGTCTTGTGGGACGGAGCTGTTAACTTGTGGGGTCTGTACTAACTCTGGGTGGTTAGTGTCAGCATTGAATTTAATTCTTGGACACTCAGTTTATGTCAGGGAATTGGAAGAGTATACCTATTAAACTTATTAATTCTAAGAGTCTCTTAATGGATGCCATAAGATTTTCTACATTTAATATCATGTGATATGAAAATAGAGATAGTTTTACTTCTTCCTGTCCAATGTGGATGTCTTTTATTTCTTTTTCTTGCCTAATTGTTTTGTCTAGAACCTCCAGTACAATGATTAATGTAAGTGGCAGGAGTAGACAACCTTGTCTTGTTCTTAACCTTAGTATGATATTTTTAGATGCCCTTTATCAAGTTGAGGAAGTTCCCTTCTAATACAAGTTTGCTGAAAGTTTTATCATTAAAAGATGTTGATTTTGTCAAATGCTTTTTCTGCATCTATGAGGTGACTGTTTGATTTCTGTCCTTTGCTCTATTGCTATTGTGCATTACACTAATTGATATTCAAATGTTAAACCAACCATTCCTGGAATAAATCTAACTTGGTCACGGAGTGTAATCCTTTTTATATGTCACTGGATTTGGTTTGCTGATATTTCATTGAGGATTTTTGTGTTTATATTCTTAAGGGATATTGATATGTAGTTTTCGTTTTGTGAAATGTCTTCATCTCAGTTTGGAATCAGGCTAATACTGGTCTCATAGAATGATTTGGAACAAGTTCCCTTGTATTCTTTTTTTGGAAGTGTATACGAGGCATTATCATTCATTCTTCTTTAAATATTTGGTAGAATTCACCAGAGAAGCTATCTGGTTCTAGATTTTTCTTTTCTATTCATTTATTTATTTATTTTTGGCTATGTTGGGTCTTCATTGTTGCACACGGGCTTTCTCTAGTTGCAGCGAGTGGGGGCTACCCTTCGTTGTGGTGCATGAGCTTCTCATTGCGGTGGCTTCTCTTGTTACGGAGCATGGGCTCTAGGTGTGCAGACTTCAGTAGTTGCAGTGCATGGGCTCAGTAGTTGTGGTGGGTGGGCTCTAGGTTGCATGAGCTTCAGTAGTTGTGGCTTGTGGGCTCTAGAGCACAGGCTCAGTAGTTGTGGCACACAGGCTTAGTTGCTCCGCAGCATGTGGGATCTTCCCAGACCAGGGCTCGAACCTGTGTCTCCTGCATTGGCAGGTGGATTCTTAACCACTGTGCTACCAGGGAAGCCCCTATACTTTTCTTTGTGAGGATTTTTTTTTGATAACTAATGCAATATCTTGTTATAGATCTATTCAGATATTCAGTTTTTATTTGAGTCAGTTTCAGTAATTTGTATCTTTCTAGGAATTTGTCCATTTCATCTAAGTTATCTATTTTGTCGACATACACTTTTTCATAGTTTTTATTTTTATTCTTCTCAAAGTATTTTCTAGTTACCCTTGTGATTTCTTCTTTGACCCACTAGTTATTTAGAAGTGTGTTGTTTAGTTTCCACATATTTGTGAACTTTCCAAATTTCCTTGTTATGATTTCTAATTTCATTCCATTTGGTTGGAGAACATACTTTGTATGATTTCAATCCTTTTAAATTTATTGAGCCTTGTTTTATGGCCTAGCATATGGTCTATCCTGAAAAATGTTCCATGTGCACTTCAGGAAAAAAACATTCTGTTGTTGTTGGATGGACTCTTCTATAGATTCATTCACATTCACATCTGTATGCTTATATTTTGTTAGATATGTTTAGATTCACATCTGCCATTTTGCTTTTTATTTTCTGTATTTCTCATGTATTTCTGTTCCTCTCTTCGTCCTTACTGTCTTCTTTTGTATTAAGTAGATATTTTATAATGTAATGTTTTAATTCCTTTAATGGTTTTTTAAAGTATATTTTTTAGTTAGTTTTTAATAGTTATTCTAGAGATTACAATACACTTCTTAACTTAGCAAAAGCTACTTCAGAGTTATACTAACCAAATTCTAGTGAAATATGGAAATAAGTGCTGTCATTACACCTATATAGCCTATGCCCTTCTCCTTTTTTGTGCTATCATGGTTATAGTTATTATGTCTACATAAGTTACAAACCCAACAATACATTATCATAATTATTACTTTGTATAATCTGATGTATTTTAAAGAAGCTGAGAGAAGAAAGGACAGCAAGTATATATTTATAGAAAATTACCATCTGGTGTCATTTCCTTACACCATACCAGCTTTGTTTCCACTTTGTACTGTTTTTGGCAAATATATTACATTTCCATAAGCTATATGCCCAACAATACATTGTATATATACATATTGTACATATATAAGCATATTATATTATATGTTATGCAGCTGCTTTTTAAATCATTTAAATGAAGAAAGGAGAATAAATATACAATTATACTATTATAATTACCTACATAATTATCTTTCTTGCAAGGCACATCGGCTAGCAATGAAATCTCTCAGCTTTTGTTTATCTGGGAATATATTTTGCCTTCATTTTCGAAAGATAGTTTTGCTGAATATAAGATTCTTAATTGACAATTTTTTACTTTAGTACTTTAAACATGCTACTGCCTTCTGGCCCCCATTGTTCCTAATGGGAAATGAGTTGTTACTCTTATTAGGATTTTCTTGTATATGACGAGTTGTTTTCTCTTACTGCTTTCAAGAATTTCTGTTGGCTTCCAACATTTTGACTATGATGGGTGGGGATTGTTTTATATCATCTTAATTGGAGTTTGTTGAGCTTCCTGGATGTGTAGATTGTTTTTCATCAAATTTTGAAGTTTTCAGCCATTATATCTTCCAATATTTTTTTTTCTGCTTCTTTTTCTCTCTCCTCATATTCTAGTACTCCCATTACATGTATGTTGGTACATTTAGTGGTACCCCACATTCTTCAGTGGCTATGCTCATTTTCTTTCTTTTCTCTCTGTTCTTCAGATAGCACAATCTTCAGATAGCACAATCTCAAGTTCAAGTTCCCAAGTTCTTCTTTTTTTTTATATGAATGAAAATGTTTATTACATTATTAATATTCTAAATATTGGAAGGGTTTAATAAGGTATGGCACACTTATCCCATGAAATATACTATAATTAAAATAATAACTATGAAGACTATGGTACATGGAACACTTTTGATGATATAAAAGTGTGGAAAATAGAATATGATATTATATACACATCCATATATACATACATATACGTTATGTGGCAACCATTAAAATATGTGCATACAAACATAACGTTGAACAAAAGAAGTCAGATACAAAAGAGTATGTATGGTATGATTTCATGAATACAAAGTTCAAAACCAAGATAGAATTAATCTATGGTGAAAGAAGTCAGAACAGTGGGTTCCCTTGAGTGGGCAGGGGATAGTGATTGCAAAGGGCACCAGAACTTCTGGGACACTGATAGGTGGCCTGATTCCTCATCTGGGGGGCTGGTTACACAGCTGTGTGCACTTTGTGAAAACTCGTCCAGCTGTGCACTTATCATTTGGGCACTTTTTGGAATGTATGTAATGCTTTTATCAAAAATTTACTTAAAAAAAACAACTGTGCAATTATTCACAGGAAGAAATACAGAGGGAAAAAGGGAGGGGATGGGAAATCCATCATGGAGTTACTTGTTTTTCTTTCCTTCCTGGGGAGTCCATTGGGTTTTTCAACCTCGGCTGGATAATTCTGTGTTGTGGGGACTGTCCTGTGCATTGTAGGGCATTTAGCAGCATCCCTGGCCTCTACTCACTAGATACCAGTAGCACTTCTCCCCCCACACTCTCAGTTGTGACAACCAAAAATGTCTTAAGACATTGCCAAGTGTCCCCTGGTGGTAGGGTTGCCAGATAAAATACAGGATACCCATTTAAATTAGAATATCTTACAAACAATGAATAATTTCAAAATATTGCATGGTATATCCTTATACTAAAAATCTATTAATTGTTTATCTTAAATTCAAATTTAATTGGTATCCAGGTTCTTCTTTTACCAGCTCAAATATGCTGTTAACAGTTATTGTACTTTTCAGTTATTGTAATTTTCAACTACAGAATTTCCATTTGGTTCTTTTCCATTTCTTTATATTATCTATTTGATGAGACATTGTCATTGACATTGTCATCATAGCTTCCTTTAATAATTTAAGCATGGTTTCCTTTAGTTCTTTGAACATGTTTATAATAGCTGCTTTGAAGTCTTTGCTAAGTCCAAGATCTGTGTGCTCCCCCCTCAAGGCAGTTTCTATTTGCCTGATTTTGTTCCTGTGTATAGGTCACACTTTCCTGTTTCTTTGCATGTCTATTTGTTTTTGTTGCTGAAATCTGGACATTTTAGAAAATATATTGTAATTACTCTGGATACTGATTTTCCCTGACCCTAGGGGTTGATGTTGTTTTTGGTTTTTGCTTGGTCATTAGTTTATTTGTTCAATGACTTGACTGAACTAACTCTGTGAAGTCTATTTTCCATGCAGTTTGTAATTTCTGATACCCTTGCTCAGATTTTTCTCTCTTGTTTCCATATTTTATCCTTGCTTTTTATCCTGGATATCTAGAATATATTCCTGAGTCAGCACAGGTCACTTATTGTTTAAATGTTGTGCTTAAACACTCTTAGCTAGTTGATTCTTACCCTTTACTACTGGATGTGTGTGTGGCTTGGAGGCTGCTACTGTAGTTCAGCGAGTTTACATTCTTTACTCAAATTCAACCAGGGCTTAGAATCTTAGAAATTCCCTTTCGTATCACTCTTGAAAAAGTGCAGCCTTGGGCAGGCACACAGTCTTCCAGACTGCCAAGGATGTGATTTTATTTTCAATTCTGGCTTCATGGGAGTTGCTCCTGAATCAGAGTAGCTTATTGTTCAGTCAGTGTTTATGCAGAGATTGCATTTAAGTCCTTTGTGCCAGTGATGCTTCTGCCCTTTGTTGATGGATCTCTGTGTGACTTGGGAATGCTTTCAATTCTGTCCCACATCCTGCTCTGATTGCTCCTGAATGGATGCAGCTTAGCACATTTGCACAGTCTTCTTGATCTCTGAGGTTGACTGTAGTCCCAAGAGGGCTTTTCTTGGCTGTCTCTTTCCCTGTTTCTCTCTGTTAAATATCTGGCTGCTTTGGCATTTTGCTTGTTGATACTAGTGTCATGGAACTAACAGCACTGTCTCAATTGTTCTCCACCAAAATCTTCGTTATTTTGAACAACACCCTTAAGCATGGAATTTCCACATTCTGTTCCAAACAAATCAGTAGTTCTTATGGCCTGCCTCTCTCCCTGAACATAATCTCTAAAGCATTGCAAAGAACTGGGGGCAGGGACAGAAGCCTGTTTCCCCCAGAATGACAATCTAGCAACATGTGTGGTTGCTGGAAGTGGAGGATGGTAAGCTGATCATCTCTGCTTGGCCCTCCCAGTGTAGAATCTCTGCTCTATGAGTGAGCTCTGGAAGGCGTAATCAAAGCCCCAGTGTTTTGGGCTTGCCAAGCCTGGAGAAGAGCTTCTCCCCTATGACTAGGGGCTGAGTGGATGAAGGAAGTATCAGTCCTTTCAGCTGCCTTGTCCAAAATAGAGCTTCTAAAACACAGGGATGAGGGTGTGAGAAATGCTGATGGCTTGACTCTGCTGGGGTGAAATTGCAGCTCTAGACTGTGAGCTATGGGGAGAATGAGTTACCATTTTCTTGTCCACACCATCGAGGAGTAGATCACCTAGAGTAGAGTTTCCATAACATGGAGATGGGGCAGAGGAGGGAGCAGGTCATGGCTCAAATGCCACAGACTCTCACATTTGTATGGAGATTTAGTAGATTTTCTTGAATGAGTGTTTCTCCATTTTCTCTATGCACTTATCTAATTTCCAGAGATACTAGATAATTTTTTTAAAAATAATTTTCACCAGTTATATAGTTGTTTTGCTGGGGAGAGAGTTTGCTAAACTCCTTACTCTGAAAGTCTCACTCCCTAATTTGCTTTTAAAAAGGAAAGTTTCATAACCTCCATTGGCCTAGGCAGTTTCTCATATACTCCTTGACAACATTAACTATAGATTTTATAAAATAACATTATCAGGCAAAGAAAAACAAACTGCACATTTGGGAGAGAGGGGTGCTGGCTGAGGTCTGGAGTGGGTCATGTCCCCAGGGATAAGTCAGGCACCAGGAGAAAGAATCCAGCTGCAAACAAGTGAATAACTATCTGGGTAGGTAGAGCATGATATGAAGAGTATAATGAAGAGCAACAAGAGGTAACCCAAGGTAGGGTTCAGCATCACAGTAGTCCCAAGAAGTACTACTTGATGTGTGAAGATGATGTGTGGATCTAAGATTAAGTAATTTGTGGAAATACAGAAAGGAAACACTATTATGTAGCAGCACCCATAGAAACAAGAAGGCAAGATTCCATTTTTTAAAAAGCGTAAGGTAAGGCACTTTGTGTTGGGAAAAAGGCAGAAGCCCAGGTTTTGGAATTACAAAAGTGGGTAAGAACCAGCAAAGTTAGCGTGCTCTGAATTAGAAGTCATTATAGTTCGCCAGTCTAAGCTTAAATTACTCCCAAAGTTATGGGAGGTGCTGAGTCCTTGGCTGCACATTAAAATCACCTGGGGAGCTTTGAAAAAAATCCTGATCACAAACCAATTACTTCAGAACCTCTAGAGTAGGGCTCAGGAATGAGTAGTTTTTAGAGTTCTTCACATAATTCCAATGCACAGCCAATTTAAGAACCACTGTGATATGTGGGTGGGGAAGGGGCTCAGCTACAATCAAAGGAGGGTTAGAGGGGCAGGAAGACAGGCAGATTGTATGTGGCTTTTTTCTTTTTGACTCTCACCAAAGGAGTCTCCTCCATACTTCCACTCTTAGGTTAATAAATTTCTGTACATATGTGCCAGTCTTCTAAATTGATTATGCCACTTATTACCTTACATTGCATACTCCTCTTATTTTGAATGTCTTTCCATTAGAAAATAAACTGTAATATCTAACACTGTAATTTTCATTTTGAATAAATGTGTTTTTATATGTACACATTTTATTGACATATCTATTATGATATGATATAGGATATCCAGCAGGGATCCCAGCAGAAATTCAGGCATACATGGGCATGGCTTTTAAATTGGTGAGGATAATCTAAAAGATGTCTGTTCAGTGGGAGTAAGAGCTTCATGGAGAAAGCCTACCCTCAGCAAGGAAACTATGGGGGAAATTTTAGATATTAAATATTGACATATGTTACATATATGTCAATAAACATTGACATATATTATTATTATTTGATATATAAATATCCCTTAAAAATCAGATAAAAAAATGAACACCCCAGGGACTTCCCTGGTGGTGCAGTGGTTAAGAATCCACTTGCCAATGCAGGGAACATGGGTTTGAGCCCTAGTCTGGGAAGATCCCACACGGCGCAGAGCAACTAAGCCCGTGTGCCAAAACTATTGAGCCTGTGCTCTAGAGCCTGTGAGCCACAACTACTGAGACTACATGCCACAACTACTGAAGCCTGCGTGCCCAGAGCCCGTGCTCCACAACAGGAGAAGCCACCACAATGAGAAGCCCGTGCACCAGAACGAAGAGTAGCCCCCACTCGCCACAACTAGAGAAAGCCTGCGCAGCAACAAAGACCCAACACAGCCAAAAATTAATTAATTTTAAAAAAATGAATACCCCACTGTAAATGTCCAAATTATATGAACAGGCAAATTACAGAAGAATTAACAATATGGAATGTTCACTAAAATTTTTAAAATTTTCAAATTAAAACAAGAATGCAGAATCATTTGTTTAAGTCTCTCAGACTGGCAAAGATGAAAAAGGTTAGTAATATGGATATTATCTAGTGAAAATGAGAGAAAATAGCTAGTCTTATTTACAGCTGACAGAGGGTCTTAGACTCTTCAACCATCCTCCACACTAGTACAAAATCTGTAGAGATCATTCTCTCCCATATTCATCAAAACTGTCTACTTAACCACTGATTCACGAATTCTTCTTAGAATTTCTCCTAAAGAGCTAAGAGATATATGTACACAGATGTTTACAACAGCACTGTGTATAGTCAGGCAACTATAAACAACATGGAAGTCCATTAAAAGGGATCCGGCTAATTAAGTTATGGCACCTCCAACAACAGAATACTACATGACCATGCAAAAAATAGTAAGTAGATTTTAATTTGAAATAAGTTTATAGAATATGATGATTCCATTTATGTAAAAATTATATGTTTATGTAGACATTTAAATGTGTGCCAAATTGTTAGTCCATTTTCTCTGTTATTATTTTAATGTTTTTTCTATGTTCACACATAATCAGCGAAAAAGGAATAATGAGGGAAGAGGTGATTCTGAGCCATTTATCCTTGGTCCAGCCACTCAGATTTCTATCTGTTAAAGCTGAAAGGGTTGTTTCCTAACCTGCTGTATGACATTCTGGGCACAGGCAGCTTCCCCTCTTAAGATTGTAAAGTAAGATGGAGAGATGTGTCCCCGCCCACTTTGCCACAGATCACAGCATAAGTTCGGCCTCCCAAGGGAAGTAAACTCTATTAGTCAATGTTCTCCAGAGAAACAGTACCAGTGTGATATATGGATTTATCATGGGAATTGGCTCCTGCAGTTATGGAGGCTGAGCAGTCCCACAATCTGCTGTCTGCAAGCTGGAGAACCAGGAAAGCTGGTGGTGCAATTCAGTCCAAGTCCAAATGCCCAACAACCAGGAGCTCAGATGTCTGAGGGCAGGAGAAAATGGCTGTCCCAGCTCAAGAAGAGACAGTGCAAATTTGCTCTTCCTCAGCTTTTCTGTTCTATTAGAGCTCTCAATGCTTTGGATGATGCCCTGCAAGGGCAGAGCTTCTTTACTCAACCTACTGATCCAAATGCTAGTATCTTCCATATACACCCTCACAGACACATCCAGAAATAATGTTTTACTAGCTGTTCGGGCATCCCTTAGTCCAGTCAAGTTGACATATAAAATTAACCATCACAGAGACTCAGGTACTGACCAGCAGATGGTGGTGTGATTGAGAAGCAGTGGGGTGTCAGCCAGGAAGGCAGCAGTGCCCGGCAGAGAATGAGGCAAGACTGGTGGAAATAGCAGTTCTCCCAGGAGAGGCACCCTGCAGAAGAATGCCTTATAGCTGATTGGATGCTCTGCAGATTCCCGGAAATACTTTGGGCCAAGCATTTCAGGAATCTGAGGTCCTACATGGGCAAGTGGGATAAATTTGGGGTAATATACTTAAAAAAAAATAGAATATAGTTTTTAACTCCTTTTATAAACACAAAGGCTGGTGAGACCTAGGGAAACTCAAGTAAGAGATGACTATGTAGTTAAGTAAATAGAATTTTAAAAATCTATGCACCACCTCTATTTACAATAGCCAGGACAATGGAAACAACCTAAGTGTCCATCGACAGATGAATGGATAAAGAAGATGTGGCACATATATAGAATGGAATATTACTCAGCCATAAAAAGAAACGAAATTGAGTTATTTGTAGTGAGGTGGATGGACCTAGAGTCTGTCATACAGAGTGAAGTAAGTCAGAAAGAGAAAAACAAGTACCGTATGCTAACACACATATATATATATGGAATCTAAAACAAAAAAAGGTTCTGAAGAACCTAGGGGCAGGACAGGAATAAAGATGCAGATGTAGAGAACAGACTTGAGGACATGGGGAGAGGGAAGGGTAAGCTGGGAAGAAGTGAGAGAGTGGCATGGACATATATACACTACCAAATGTAAAATAGATAGCTAGTGGGAAGCAGCCGCATAGCACAGGGAGATCAGCTTTGTGCTTTGTGACCACCTAGAGGGGTGGGATAGGGAGGGTGGGAGGGAGACACAAGAGGGAGGGGATATGGGGATGTATGTATATGTATAGCTGGTTCAGTTTGTCATAAAGTAGAAACTAACACACCATTTTGTGTTAGTTTCTACTTTATAAAAGCAGAAAAAAGCAAAGCAATTATACTCCAATAAAGATGTTAAAAAAATATATATGTGCCAGTCAAAAAATTCATCATATAATAATTTCCTTTTATCTTTTAATTAATATACATTATTTATCAAATACCCAAAATTATCAAAGTTATCAGTCTCCCTGAGTTCTCCCACATCTTTCTAACTTCCACCTTTGACTGCTGACCTGGCACACAGGCTCTCAAAGGCCGAAGCAGTTTGTAGGTAAATTATGATACCAGACAATGCCAGATCAACCAAGGAGCAAACACTGAGTCTACTCCAATTCTACCTGTAGGGCTATAGATCTCCTTTTCAAATAAACAAAAAGCAAGAAGAATCTGCTTACTCCAAATTCCCCAATTTCCTCTCCCCAGTGTGTTTAAGGTTCCATCCAAACTATAGATGGAGCCAGGAGTTTCACCCACTATTTCCTACAGTACATTTCCTTACAAACTTTGATGCCTTCAGGGTTAAGAGAGCAACATTGACTTCCCATGCCTGTGCTTGGAAAGAGTAACTTCCTCTGTGAACTATGTCAGAGACAAACCAAGTTCTGATCCTGGGAACTACTGCTGCTCCTTGAGTAAAGAACAGTTTGTCAGGGAAGAGACAAGGGAAGACTCAGACCTTTAAAGAAGAGCCAAAGCAAGAAACCCAGAAAACAAAAAGGAGATGGGTAGGGAATATTAATATAGAAAAGGGGTGAGGATCAATGATTGGTGTGTGTGGTGGGGAGGGAAGGAGCAAAAAAGAGAAGCAAAAAAAAAAAGGAATATTTAAAGAAATAGAAATGTAGGGGGAAACCAGTAAAATCTTCTTGTGATGCCAACACATGGACATTATTCCCATTTACAAACCCAGCCATTTAGAACTTCTCCCTTGGAGCTAATATTTAAGGTTTAAGTCCTATCCTATGGTTTTCAGTCTTTTTCTGAGTTGTTTTAGTAAAATACTCTTTCCTAATAACTAATTTAGTTCCTTAAATTAGCTATATGACCTCAGGCAAGTACTTTTAATACACTTTTCATTCTAAAAGTAGTACAGGTGCTTGTTAGAAACTAATAAAATACCACGAAACAAAACAATTAAAACACCATATTCTTATCACTCAAGATCACACACCTCATAAGATATTCTGCCGTATATTTCACATGCTAGCACAGTCACCTTTTTATGTTATTATTTTTTGAAAAACATCAGTCCATTTGTCCTACAGATTGGGCCACTTTCTGGGTTTGTCCCATAACTCACTTGATATCATTTAGCTTGTTTCTCTATTGCCTGAACTAACCGTAAAATGAAAGTCACATCTAAAACTTGTATTCTTTTTTTAAAAAAAACTTCTTTACTGAGATAAAATTCACATAACATAAAATCCTCCATTTTAAAGTGTACAGCTCAGTGGATTTTCGTGTATTCACAGTGTTGTGCAACTGTGACCACTAATTACAGAATACTTCTATCACCCCAAAAAGAAATCACAAATCTCCCAATATCTTCCTCCCCCAATCCTTTGGCAACACTAATCTACTTTCTGTTTCTATGAATTTGCCTGTTCTGGACATTTCACATAAATGGAATCATACAATATGTGCTCTTTTGTGTTTTTGTATTCGTCTTCTTTCACATCATTTAAGGTTTTCAAGGTTCATTTATGTTGTGGCATGTATCAGTACGTTATTACTTGTTACGGTTGAAAAATATTCCATGGTACCATATAGTGTTTATCCATTCTTCAGTTGACGGACATTTGAGTTACTTTTTGGCTATTATGAATAATGCTGATATGACAATTCCTGTACATATTTTTATGTGAACATAGATTTCAGTTCTTTTGGCTATATACCTAGGAGTGGAATTGCTGCATCATATGGTAGCTCTATCATTAATTTTTTGAGGAGCTGCCAAACTTTTCCACAGTACTATTTTACATTCCTACCAGCAATGTATGAGGGTTCCAATTTCTCTACATCATCACCAACACCTGTTACTTTCCACTTTTGAAAAATTCTTATTCACCCTAGAGGGTGTGAAGTATCTCACTGTGATTTTGATTTGCATTTTCCTAATAACTAATGATGTTGAGCATTTTTTCAGGTGCTTGTTGGCCATTTGTATATCTTCTTTGTAGAAATGTCTATTAGAATCCTTTGCTCATTTTAAAATTGGGTGGTTTCTTTATGTGTTCTGGATACTATAACCTTATCAGATATATGATTTGCAACACTTTCTCGCATTCTGTAGGTTATGTTTTTACTTTTTTGGTAATGATTTTTGATACAAAAAAGGTTTTAGTTCTGATGAAATTCAATTTATCTATTTTTTTCTTTTTTTGCTTGAGCTTCTTGTGCTTTTGCTGTCATATTTAAGAAACCATTGCCTATAGCACAGGGAGATCAGCTCGGTGCTTTGTGACCAGGTAGAAGGGTGGGATAGGGAGGGAGGGAGACTCAAGAGGGAAGAGATATGGGGATATATGTATATGTATAACTGATTCACTTTGTTATAAAGCAGAAACTAACACATCATTGTAAAGCAATTATACTCCAATAAAAATGTTAAGAAAAAAAAAAGAAACCATTGCCTAAAGCCACAAAGATTTACATCTATGCTTCATTCTAAAAGCTTTATAGTTTTAGGTGCTTATATTTAAGTCTTTGATCCACTTTGAGTTAATTTTTGTATGTAGTATGAGGAAGGGGGTGCAAATTCACTCTTTCGCATGTGGATATCCAGTTGTCCCAGTACCATTTGTTGGACTTTACATATTCCAATTACATATTTTTGCCTAGACTACATCATAGGTGATGTTAAATCCCATCAGAAGATATTTTCTGGGTGAACCATCATTAGCAATGTGAAACTTAACTATTCATTTTAGTGTGATAACTACCAGATCCCTCCCTTATACAGTGATATTTTCCTTTGTGACTAGAAAATAATCTGGTGGCATGATAGGAATGTCTAGTTACCCATCAACTATTCTCCTAATGGTTTTAGCAAATGATTTTACTATTTGTCATCATCATGTAGTCATCTGTTGCCTGGTCCATAAAATGAAGGGGCTAGACAAGATCATCTTAACTTTCAATGCTAACATTAATTTATTCTCTTGGTCTAATGTTGACTTTATTTGAATCAAGCCATATCTTGTTTTCTTCTGCAGTAATAAAACCAGACTGTTACTTCAAATGACTAAGGCAGTGGAAAAGGGCACAACCCCTTGATGAATAATATTTTAAGAATATATGCTATTATTTCTCCAACATTTGTTTTGTCCTCTTATTCCTTTGTTGGGGCTGCTGAAGAGGCTGATATGCTAACAGCTTCAGTCAGAGAGCTTCATATTTTAAGATGATGGCACTAAATGTTTCTGACACCAAATCCAACCTCTGGAGAAATATGAAAAGCTGCCTTTTATATATGTCAGCATTGTGACTAACAGATTTCGTCAGGATTTTCCTGAAGCCTTGGAAATGTTTTGAGGGAAGAAGACTGGAGGAGACTAAAGAGAGACAAAATAGTTGTTTCTAAGAATATAGAGGACTTGGACTTAGACCTAAGAAAACAGACCTAGTCTTGGCTGAATAAAGAATTAAGACCAATGGGTAGAATTTAAGGGCAGGCAGATTTCAGGTCAATGTAAAGAAGCTCTCTCTAAAATCCAAGTTGTCCAGAATGGAGCAGACTGCTGTCTTGTGAGGCAGACAGCATCCGCCCTTAGAAGAGTCCCAGCAGAGGCTAGTGGGCCACCACTTGGGAATACTGTGGGTGAGACTCCTGTGTTGAGTGAGAAATGGAATAAATAAGACCTAAGGTTCTTTCCACACTTAGAGACTTGGAAGTCATGTTCACCTCCTTCTTCTGTATAATTAAACTCTACCTGTCATTTCATTTCCTCAACATCTCTCATACTTAGCCATTCCGATTTTTAGTTCTGCTGCCACTAGGGCTAAAATCTCCTAACAATCCTCTACATGAACTCCCTGTTCACAGCAAATTTTACTAGAGTGATTGTTCCTGCTTCTCCCTTTGTTGTGAATTCCATTATTTCTCATCACTCAGCTCAAACTCTTCCGCTCAGGGAAGTCTTTTCTTCCTCAGCCTAACAGAGTCCTTCACTACTTCCATTGAACAAAACAATACCTTGTACATAATTCCATTTTGCACTTATCATTCTATATTGCAATTTTGTCTCAGCTCTTTGGAAAGAGAGGGAGACATAACCCTCCTGTGAACGTGGGAAGGTGCATTGACATGCCTTTTCCAGTTCTTGCTTCAGTCAGAAGTCACAAAAGGATTGAACTTCATTTTGGCCGCTGATGCTTCAGCGATGGCTGTAAAAGGGAAGAGCTGAACCAAACTGTTAATGACTGACAATGGCTTTGGTTCTTAATGTGTTAATCTTTCCAAACATGCATTCTGCTAGAGATTTTCAGTGGCTTAATCAAAAGGTGTAGTGAATACTAAAAACTAAATAAAGGAAACCATTTGCAAAGCTAACCGACACTATGGGTTAAGGAGCTTGAGATCCTTAAGAAATAGTTTAGCATTTCATATTTCATTAAAATAAACAGAACACACAGCACTTCAGATTTTTCTTTCACTCTAATAATTTTGATCGCGGCTGTTGTTAATTGGGGAGAAGCATATTTGTCAAAGCAGCTAATCATCTTGCATTAAAAAAAAAAAAAAAACAGAATGTAACAGGAATTTGGAAATCTGCCCAGCATGCTATCTGAGAAATGGATGGCGATGGTTGACATCTCTTTTTTTGCACCTCTTCCTGAAACTCCCTCACGGGGGCATACCCTGACCATTTTCAGGGTAAATCTAAAGACAGATTGTTGTCTAATACTTAAATGACACAGAAATATGTTCTTCCTGACTACACTGAAGGAGAATCAAATGAGGCAACCATAAATTATTAATAGCTGCTCTTATGAACCTGCTCTTCAAGAATGTAATACTGGTTGCTTTTAATGGTGTTGGAAATCTTTTCCTCTGTGTTAACAGCAAAAGAAAAAAAGTTTAATAAAAAAAAAGGAAGCAGACAGGAAGAGAGGGTGGGGAGGAAAAAAATGCAGGAAGGAATACTTTGGCTCTCTACTGTTAAACAGTTCTGTATCTTTGAGATGTCAAAATTTTGAAATGAAAGCTTCTTAGAATATTTATTTTTCCCAAGATTTAGCCAAGGGCTTTGATTGGCAGTACTTGCTCACTGCTTTTCCCATATATTTATATTTATATTTTCCTAATTATTTAAAAAATAATTATGTACCTATTTCCACCTTTCGTTTTATCCCTCTGGCTGGCTCTGCATTGGGACATCTGAAATAACTATTTAAGGCATTGGTTTTTCCTCTCTCCAATAAAGGCTATCTCCAATTCTCTTTTTGCCTTTGCCTATATTCTTTTGACAGTAATAAAAAACTGACCAAAAACAGACCCGATAATGCGCTTTGATTGGGCTGAGACTCAGAAATGACTTAGGATTCAGGGGTCAGCATACCACGGCCCACAAACCAAATCTAGCCTGCTGCCTGTTTTTTTTCTTTTTCTTTTTGCAGTACGCGGGCCTCTCACTGTTGTGGCCTCTCCCGTTGTGGAGCACAGGTTCCGGACGCACAGGCTCAGCGGCCATGGCTCACGGGCCCAGCCGCTCCGCGGTATGTGGGATCTTCCCGGACCAGGGCACGAACCCGTGTCCCCTGCATAGGCAGGCGGACTCTCAACCACTGCGCCACCAGGGAATCCCTGCTGCCTGTTTTTAAAACAGTTTTATTGGAATACAGCCAGGCCCATTCATTTACATATTGCCTATGGATGCTTCCTTGTTATAATGACAAAGTTGACGGAGACTGTATGGCCCTAAATTTTTTACTATCTGGTTCTTTATAGAAAAATTTTTTTTTTTGCTTATTCCTAAGCCTTAGGTCATTGCTATCAAGAGTGTGGCTTGGGGCTTCCCTGGTGGCGCAGTGGTTGAGAGTCCGCCTGCCGATGCAGGGGACACGGATTCGTGCCCCGGTCCAGGAAGATCCCACATGCCACAGAGCGGCTGGGCCCCTGAGCCATGGCCGCTGAGCCTGCGCGTCCGGAGCCTGTGCTCCGCAACGGGAGAGGCCACAACAGTGAGAGGCCCGCGTACAGCAAAAAAAAAAAAAAAAGAGTGTGGCTTACAGACTATAATTGGTCTATGTACTATTTATTTATTACCAATTTTCAGTAATATGAGGAGCTTGCATGAACTATAAATAGAAACCAACTAAGTCATAGGCACATTATTGAATTAAGCTGATGTTCTTTTTGCACCAAGACTTTGTTGATGAAGGAAGCAGTGGATAGATTTACATTCTGAGGCAAGCTCTGTATCTCTCTGTGGATCAGCATTTTAGTGACACTGGCTTAAGTGACAATAAAACTTTAACTTACTTTGAGGAAAGTATTTACTTTAAAACATTTCTAAGCTGTATGACACATAGAGATACGTAGAGCTATCAGTTAGCTTTTGCTATTTAATAAACTTCCCCAAAACTTTGTAACTTAAAACAAATTGCAATTTGGCAAATTAGACAGGGCTCGGCTTGAAGGTTCTAGCCTTGACCAGGCTCAGCTGATTGTTCAGCTGGGCTTGCTCATGTGTGTGTGGTCAGTTGGCAGGTCACCTAGGGCTGGTTGGTCTAAGATGGTTCAACTAGAATAGCCTTCTGATCCACATGGTCTCTTCGGATGTTCAGGCTATCCCAGGAGAGTCTCAAGAGAAGGAAAGAGGAAGCTGAGAGGTCTCTCAAGGCCTAGGTTCAAAACTCACAAAATATCACCTCATTACAAGAGCTTCCCACCTCATCTTGAGGATGGGGAAATAGACTCTACCTCTTGATGTAGGAGCTGCAAAGTATTGTTGTTCACTGTATTTCCCACATATTTTTTGCAATCAACCACAAGGAGCAAGGGAAAAAGAAGATTGCTCCTCTAACTCCTTTCTTACTACTCTTCCAAACTTTGGTAAAATTTCACTATTCTAGTGAACATTATAATATTGCTCAGTTCACCTGATCCAATTTCAGAGTTTTATGTGACCTTTATGAAAGACTCTTATATCTAAAAGCAGACACCTGAATTATAATAAAAGCAACAGAAACAGAACGGAAGTTTAGGGTCCAGGCCCCTATGCTGCAGAATTTAGGCTCTATAGTGTATAAGATTACAGCATTATAAACTTCATATAAACTTCATTTCTATAGGTGCATTACCTTTAGCAGATTGTCAGTGCTTATTGATCTATACAGTCCAGGTGTAGTCCCCTACATTTTACATTCTACATTGTGGGAGTACCAAACTTTAATGATGTGAACATAAAATGCTAAATAATAATGTACCTTAGGTAGTTCTGTGAGTTTCCCACTCCTATCATTCGGGTGATATACTTTATATAGCATATATGACTATAAGTGCTTGGTGTATTTGTTTCTGTGGTAATATGTGTTTGGCTGTATCAGTATTTTCACAAATATCTGAGAGGCAGGAAAGGATGGATGAGGATTGGACACTATATAACAGCATTTCTCACTGTTTTCATCTTGGAAATCTCTCTTAAAGTAGATGCATTTCTTCAGGGAAATTAGCTACATAGATTGTTTCTGGGGCATGCATTCTACCCCATATTACTCTTAAGATGACCTGAAATGTTGGCCACTTTTACCAGAAGGAAGACAATAAATAGAAATATTGGGTAGCACATATATCAGTTATTAATTAAAGCATGTGCAGATATAATTAGACACAGAACTGTTAAGTGCCCTGAATGTAAAATCCTATTCACTATGCTTGTGTTGAAAACTTTGACTCATACCCTATTCTGTGATATGGCCTCTAACCTTTCTTAGAGCTCTCACACAAACACCATCTTTACTGCTCCCTGAAGACTGCAGGGGCCATAACACAGAAGTCCCAGTCCTTTCCAGCCTAGAAGTCACTCTTCTCTTTAGGGTATCAACAATAGTTCAAGCCTCTAATTCTGCTTGACTGCAGGAGGTCCAATTTTTACCAGCTTCTGCTTCCCAAGTATCCCTGAAAATTCCCTGAAAGGGATTTCTTGTTCCACAAATATACCCTGACTTGACATCCCAACCCATTAGCTGGACTGCTGCTCTATTCCTCTGCAGGTCAAAGTTCATTACTGTCAGCCAGTGAAACTTCCTCTTGTACCACTTTACCACCATGGAGATACCAGGCCCTTCATTCAAATCCACACAGTAGTATCTAAGACCAGGATGTAATCCTTAACAAGTCTTGCCTAGAGGTTTAGTAAATAATAGAGGGGAACTTCCCTAATAGCTTAAAACCTTATGCCAGGTGTATTATAGTAGTTCTCAGCATCTACCAGCCAAGGACCTTCCAAAGGAGTTTCCTACTGGACATCTCTCACTTTGGCTCCTGGCCTGCCCACATGGTACAGGGCTGGCTTACTCCCCCATTGAGAGTTTTCTTGAGGACTCTGTTCTCTCCCAGAGCTGAGGCCCTAATGCATGCCCAAGGCCAAGAGAGAGGAAACTCTTTCTCCTTCTTCTATTTCCTACTCCAAGACTCATTTCTCCAGTGACAGGACATCAGCAGAGAAGACATAAGCTCCAGAGAGCTTTTTTTGTCTGCTTTGTCACTGACATATTCCAAGTGACTGAAACAGTACCTTGACATAGTAGGCCTTCAATAATAATTCAAGGATTGAATTAAACGGTTTGTTTTTCTAAAAAAATTAATCAAGACTCAATAATGGGTACATTTCCAGAGTTTGTTTATTTCAGTATAACCCCAGAAAAGCCTGGTCTAATACGGGAATTTGCAAGGCCAGGTCGCTCCTCTCTAGGGTCTCTTCTTTAGAAGAAGGTAAATGTGTATCTCCAGATCCTTTCTGCCAAAGTTGCTCTCCACTCCTAACCTGCATTCTGAATGCTTGCTCAGAATGGCGCAAAAGCATCACTCAAGAACAGTTTTCAGAGACAATTAAATCTAAATTTCATGTTTACAAAAGCAACATTTTCCTAAAAGATACAATCTGCAGAAATGTATCTCTATCCTCAATGAAGATAAATTTTCATTTTGACAGTTTAATGCCTCAGTGTCTCAAATATCTCAGTTCCAAACTGGGTCACACTTAATTTTGCATAAAATGTCTGATACAGTGATTATTTCTCAAAACGAGTAGCGATTTGCTCCAAAATTAAATCATAAACTCCACATTTAGGGACACAAAAACACTCTTGTCACTTAAAATGGGAAGTTTTCCCTCTTCATGGACATCAGAGTTTCCAGAAATACCTCAGAGCTCAATTTCAGCAGAGCACCCACTTACTGGGACATGTTGTTCTTCACTGTCTAGATTCTAGAACATAAACCAAACCCTGATGATAGGTGGACAGTCTCATCTAATCTGAATCAGCAGAGCTGCTCTCTGCTTCCACCTACTTTCCTGTTGGGGACTGGTGCAAGTATCTATATTTGCTGCTTTCTGGGTATCCATATGTGTGGGTGAACATTTGCTGATTTACCGGCTTTCAATCACTAGCTCCACATTAGTTAACTTCTGACAGGTCAACTAGAGGGGAAGAGAACATAATTTGTTTCACTAGAGATCATCATTTTTTTCTTATTCTGTATCCATTATCTCTTTTCTTTTTCCTGCATAGAGAATGATCATTCTTCCCCACTTTTCTCCAACCGTTCTACTTTGTGGTGGCCATGAAAATGTATCTGCCAGATCCCTGACTGTGGGCACCCTCATTAATGTGCTCTGAAATCCATCACTGCATCTGAGCCACAATCATGCTTTCTATGGGCTATCTTCTGCCAGTGACAGAGCAAGTTGGGAATACTAAGGCAGGCCTGTTCCTGAGAGGCACAGGACTCTTCTGACAGACAACTTTGACTCCAGGATTTCCCAATGAACTTGACAAACTTCCTCAGAACTAAAATGAAGTCTAAGATGCTTTCCTCAACTTTCCTTCTTTTTTTCTCGTATTGACCTGTGTTGTAATCCGATGACTCTCCTGGCCTTCATTCCCTACCCCTTTCCTGCCTTAATTTTCCCTCACAGGCATTGCCTCTAATAAATCTCTTGCTCCTCTAATCCCATCTTGGAATCTGAATCTTGGACGACCCAGATTAACACAAGTGGTACTTAGAATGGATTGAGAAAATAGGTGAGGAAATGGGAGTTTACTAGTCACTTGGGGGATGAAGAAGATATCATCCAGATTGGCAGGTCCCTGGCACTAAGCAGTAGTGGCTCAAGATTGCTAAAGATTCCACTCTTGGTGACCTGGGAAATTATCCTGGTGAAGGGGAATGCTGTGGCAAGTACAATGGTGCAGACATCTGAAATGTATGGCAGCGGGAGGTGGGGGGGAGGGAAAGATGCCTACAAATAACCAAACATTTTTAGAACTATTACACAAAAACATAGTTGACGTTGATAGCCAGAAACCCAAAGTATCATCATGGCCCCCTGCTAGTGTGAGGGTCTAGGGGCCAGGAAATAAATAAGTCAGCTAAAGTTTGGCTCATAGTTGGCCCACTGGATCCAGAGATCCACCTACTGGTCATTTAGCCATTTCCTGAAAGTATTATTAAAATTGGTTTGGCAGTTGGACTAACCCCCACATAGGGTCCTTGGGCTGTGGGTGAAAGCTATCGTAATGGAAAAGGCTAAGTGGGAACCTCTGAAACTGCCCCCAGCCCCCAACCAAAATAGTAAATAAAATACAATATCATATCCCATAAATATAGTGGAAATTGTTGTTACTCTTAAAGACCTAAATGACGCAGAAGTGGTGAGCTCTCTATTTCTGTTTAACTCACCAGTGTGGCCCCTTGCAGAAAACAGATGTATCCTGGAGAATGACTATGGATTGTTACAGACTTAATCAAGCAGCAAACCTGATCATATGCCAGACATGGTATTGTGCTAAGGGGATTAATAAGAAATCAAGTTCATGGTATGCAGCCATTGATTTGAACAATGTGTTCTTTTTCATTCCACTTAGAAAAGATCAAAATGATTTGTATTCATGTGAGATAGACAATGAAATTAATTTTCAGTTTTGTCTCAGGGTTATGTTAGTACTCTTACTCTCTGTCATAATTTTGCTTGAAAAGATCTGAATCCCCTGCACACTCACAGAACATCACACTGATTCATTACATCAATGACATCATAATGATTGGACAAGAGAAGAGGTGACTAATACACTGAAGGCCTTGGTAAGACACTGATTCATTACATCAATGACATCATAATGATTGGACAAGAGAAGAGGTGACTAATACACTGAAGGCATGTGCTCCAGAGGGTAAAAGCACGTAAGACACGTGCTCCAGAGGGTAAAAGATAAACCATCTGAAGACTCAGGACCTGCCACTTCAGTGAAAGTTTTAGGGGCCCAGTGGTCAGGGACATGCTGGGAGATGCCTTCCAAAGCAAAAGACAAATTGCTGAATCTTGCATACTCTCCCACAAAGAGGAAAGCACAGTACCTGGTAGGCCTCTTTGTGTTCTGCAGGCAACACATTCACCACCTAGGAATATTGACCTGGTGACATGAAACGTTGTCAGTTTTAAGTGGAGCCCAGAGCAGAAAAGGGCTCTGATTGAAGCCTAGGCTGTGATTGAAGGCTTGCTGCTTAAGTCATATGATCTGGCAAAACCCATGATGTTGGAGGTGACAGTAGTGAGAAAATAGGCAGGATGGTGTTTATGACAGACCTTCATGGGAGTTTCACAATCTGGGACCCTGAAATATGGAATAAGGCCATGATTTTGTAGCCCAGACTTTTTCTTACCCATCACAGTTGCACCATACCCCCTTCCTCCGTACCATATAGCATTATGGAGGAGTCTATTTGACCAGCTGAAAGAGAAGGAAAAAGTCTGAGCTTGGTTAAGATTGGCTTCATACTTGAGAGTGAACCAAAAATAGGTTTCGTTTCAGCCATATTGAGGGTGGCCCTGAAAGACAGTGGAGAGGGAAAATCTTTCCAGTGGGCAGAGCTGTAAGCAGTACACCTGGCATCTACTTAATGTAGAAGGTGAGAATATGTACAAGTTCCTGGGTAGTAGCCAATGGCCTGGCCATCAGAGATCTGGAAAGAAAAACACTGGAAGATTAGAGATACGGGGGTATAGGCTAGAAGGTATGTGAGCAAACATGTGGGAGGGGACATGAAGTGTATTGTACATTAATGCTCATGAAAAAGCATCTACCGTGAAAGAAGTTCTCAGCAACTAAATAGACAAAATGACTAGTTAGTTCATGTTAGCCAGTCTTTGTCATTGGTCATCACACAACTGTCACAATGGGTACATGAATGAAGTAACCATGGTGGCAGACATGGAGGCTATATAAGGGCCCAGTAGCATGGCCTACCATATATGGAGACTAATTTAGCAACTGCTGTCTCTGAATGTCCAGCCTGTTAGCAACAGAGACCAACGTTGAGACCCCAGTAAGGCACTATTTATTTCTCAAAGAAACCAGATGGCTATTTGGTGGTTAATGTTGACTACGTTGGGGACTTGGTTCATGTGCAAGGGATAGATACCTAGTCTAGGTTAGGGTCTGCCTTTCCTGATCACAGAGCCTCAGCTATCACCACTATCTGGAGGAGTGAGAGAATAAGTACCAGTTGCCTTTCTGAGATCTACTGCAGTAACAGGGTCTGTAGTTCATCTCACTAACCTCCCTTTTCTTTGTTTCCCCCTAGGAAGATAGGTCCATGATAACCATGAAGTTGCTGCTCCCTGAACCTATGTGGAAAATTGGATCTGTTTGGTGAATGGGGTGGATAAGTAATAGCCATGAAAATTTGACTTTCAGATTTCTAACCCCGGGAAGCATAATTGACTGGCAGCCCTAGCTGCTGTGCTCTGAATATCACTGCATTTGCGCTGAAACCATGCTTCTCACAGGTTGCTCCTAGGCAATGACTGAGCGAAGCAGGTCCATTTCCAGAAGGGCACAGGACTCCCCATAAGGTGACTCTGCCTAAGGACTCCTGACAGCCTTACCTAACTTTCTTAGAACTGCACTGCAGTCTAAGATGTTTCTACCCGCCTCCCTTCCTTCTCTTTCTCAGTTTATCTAAAGGTAGACCTGCATTATGGTCTGATGGCTCTCTTGGCCACTCCCATCTCACTGTTTCCCTTACAGGCCTTTTTTTAAATAAAAATTTTCATCCAATCTCTTCCTGTCTGCTTCCCAAGAGACCTGGATTAACATACCCTCTGTAATCCCTTTCAACCACTGCTTATGTAACAACATACACATACTCTGAACTGGACCAGTAGTTCAGATGATCAGCAACTCTTTTTCACCCCACCTCTCTTCTCCATAAGTCCTCAGCACAAAAAATGGACTCACCTTAAGAAAACTGAGTTAATAAAAGTTTACCATTAAAGTAAGGATGATGAGTGGAATTGTCAGAGTAACCCAAGATGCAGAGGTAAGGACTTTACATTAGGGGATCAAGCCTAAAGTCCTGTTTTCTTTTTACTTTTAGCCTGTTTTCTCCTTGCCTTCTGCTACACCTTTTGTGTAGTATCTGCTATACCTTTTGTGAGACAGGAGAAGATCAGAAGTGAGCTCATAAAAAAGTGCCCAACCCTATGAGTCGCCTACTTGATGTCTCAAGCTACCAGACAAATCTTGAATGATTCAACATCCTGGTAGGAAAAGGACAATTCCAATTGTTCCATATGGAGTAATTCACTTCAAGAAAAAAAATAAATAACACAGTATACGGGCATTGTTTAAGAGAAAAGTCAAAAAAATGAAAACAATGGGGCATTTGAAAGAACCTTAAAGCACAAGAAAAAAATTAAACCATGGATAGAAAGATCAGGTTCTTCAGGAATTAAAAAACAAAACAAAACCTAAATGCCCAACTGGCAATACAAAAGTGGCTGCTATAGGAGGAAAGGCAACTTTCAAAAAGTGCAACGTTTGCCTTCACAAAATATCACAGAAGTACGGGTGCTAAACGTATCAACTAAAATCTAGCTGTCAAAAAGGAACTCAAGAAAAAAGCGTCTAGAGAGACTCAAGAACCAATACTAAGAGACTCTTTAAAATCCCTAAATGACAGAGTCCAGTTAAAATATAACAAGTACAGGGGCTTCCCTGGTGGCGCAGTGGTTGAGAGTCTACCTGCTGATGCAGGGGACACGGGTTCGAGCCCTGGTCTGGGAAGATCCCACATGCCGCAGAGCAACTAGGCCCGTGAGCCACAACTACTGAGCCTGTGCTCCTCAACAAGAAAGGCCACGATAGTGAGAGGCCCGTGCACCGCGATGAAGAGTGGCCCCCGCTCGCCGCAACTAGAGAAAGCCCTCACACAGAAACGAAGACCCAACACAGCCAAAAATAAATAAATAAAATTAAAAAATATATATATATATAACAAGTACAAATTTAATTGTCTCCCTATAGGAGGCATCAGAGGATTTCCAAGCCCAAATTTTCTTCTGAACAACTAAATTAGAATGATTAGATCAAATTGTGATAATGTTTACATCTTGTACAACTAATTAACCAACAACTTATAGGATAACTCCTTAGAAACATATTTTTCCAATAATTCACCACTCTTACTAAGGCTCTTACCAAAGGCTGTGGTTAGTCTTTATGGTACCTTTGTAAGAATTAGAAAAAGGCATCCCCTCAGGAATTTCAGCTTCCACTCTACCCTGTGAAGAGCACAACCTTAATCCACTCACACACCCATTCAGTGGATGAACTTACCATCAAATCTCAAAGAAAATTAAGACCACGAGTTGTGAACTTCACTATCCATCTTCTCCACCTCAGATTTAACTCTGTCTTTGCATATTCCCTCGTGTATGGAAGACATACTGTTTCCAGACTTGCTCCATCCTCCTGGGCACTTCCTCCTCTCCCTTTCCAGGGCCCAGTTATACCCATTTACATGCTCACACCATTACTCCTGTGCTTTCTGTGGCTTGTTTTCCTCAGCTGCCATGTAGGCTCAAGTCTCCTGACTTAAAAAACACTAAACCTTTTCTTTACTCTGTCCTCCAACACCAAACTTTTGGAAAAAGCACTATACGTACATCTTTATCCTCACTACTTCACCCCTCATTTGCTCCTCAGCCTTTTCACTGTTGTATCTCATCTTACCACTCCACTCAAAAACATTCAAAAAAGGTCAGTCCTGACTCCCTAAATCACAATAATTTCTGTTTTTATCCTTCTTGATGTCTCTGCGTCATTTGACTCCATTGACTTTCTTTAAATGTTTCTGCCACTGGCTTCTCGGAGACCTCTACCTCTCTGACTTCTCTTTCTTAGCTTATTATTCTGTCTTTTGATTTTTAAAAGGCAGGAAGAGCAGCACAGTCTTATGTCTATCTAAGCTTTATTGATATAATTTACCACGGAGTATAAGATCATTGAAAACTTGCACAAACTTTACATATTGATAGAAAATGTATTTTATTTCATTAAGGGGAAATCATATCTAAATAATGTGTTAGACTCCTTTGAAAGCAAAATTAAATATCTTAATTAGAGCACAACAACAAATGTAATGTTTTAGTACACTTTGATAAGATTCTATACTAAAAACACTTAAAAAACCCAAAAATCATCATGGAAAATATTTTGTGGGTAAAGAACTGCTCTAAAAGCACTAAACAAAGGATAAGGGTAAATGGGCACTTGCATGTGTAGTACACTGAACAAGCACTAACTTGTGGAATGTACTTAGAAAAACAATTTTCCTTTTCTCTTCAATTGCCCACTTACATTTATTCAGTGGGTCTGGTCCTTCCCCTGCTTCTCTGTAAAAACTTGGCTTTTCTTCTTACTCTTATGTAAGAAGAGTTCACTTTGTTGGTTCATTTTAAGATTCTCTCTTGACTTGAAATATAGGGGGAAGTAATATTTCACAATTCTCTCGCTCTTAAAAAAAAATACTTCTACAAATGCAGAGTAAAACCACCATTTTATGCCCTCGATGTGAGTGTTGTAAATCTAAAATTCATCAATTAACAATTCCCTTAGGTACCTGATACCTTAGGATCTCAGCTGAAACTTCCACTTTAACATTCCATTCCACCTGGATGAAGAGATTTAAACATCAGGGTAAGCCAGGGATTGGCTCTAAAGCATTCTTATGAAAACAGTTCGGTAAATGATTCAGAGGTGAGCATATGTGTGAAATCTCCAAAGTGGCATATGACATGAAACTTCCAATTAGTAAAATGCCAAGTCAACAGGATAAACCGTAGAAAGATGTAGGCGGGGGTCGTGGGCAGAGAAGTGACAGATAAGATAGAAGATGCTTTCAGGACAAAAATCCAACCACCATTGTCAGGGTAATGGTCTCCAGGGTATGGCCATGACCCTCTGGAAGAACGGGCTTCAGAAAGGTACAAATCTGCACATGAAATACAGTTCCTATTTATAGTTCTTATGTTATTGGAGTCTTTTGCATGTTTGAACTAAAATTCTTTAACTTCGTTAAAATCATTCTTCTTTTCAGTGAAGGACCGGATGCTTGAATTTCAAAACTGAATTTCAAGAGAACAGACTTTTGGTTGCTTGAGGGGGAGGTGGGGAGGGGAAGGGAAGGACTGGGAGTTTGGGGTTGATAGATGCAAACTATTCCATTTAGAATGGATAAGCAACAAGGTCCTAATGTATACCACAGGGAACTATATTCAATATCCTGGGATAAACCATAATGGAAAAGAATAATAAAAAAACAATGTCTACATGTGTGTAACTGAGTCACTTTGCCACACAGCAGGGATTGGCACAGCATTGTAAATCGGTTACACTTCGATAAAAAAAATTTAAAAAAACCAAATTTCAGACAGCAAGATTTTACCTTCAGTCAATATTTCCATATATACTTGTAATTGAGACAAGGTCTTAAAACCTAAATTTATTATTCTTCACATAGAACTACTTAAAAGGTTTTTATCTTTTTAATAATTTATTTATTTATATTTTTCATTTTTGGCTGCGTTGGGTCTTCATTGCTGCGTGCGGGCTTTCTCTAGCTGCGGCTCTTCGTTGAGGTGCACGGGCTTCTCATTGCGGTGGCTTCTCTTGTTGTGGAGCACGGGCTCTAGGCACACAGGCTTCAGTAGTTGCGGCATGTGGGCTCAGCAGTTGTGGCTCATGGGCTCTAGAGCACAGGTTTAGTAGCTGTGGCTCACGGCTTAGTTGCTCCGCGGCATGAGGAACCTTCCCGGACCAGGGCTTGAACCCACGTCCCCTGCATTGGCAGGTGGATTCTTAACCACTGCATCACCAGGGAAGTCCTAAAAGGTTTTTATTATAAATGTGCTAATAAATTTTCCTTTTTGTTTTTATAAAAATGTGTGTAGCTCTTTCTCCATGCATTTTCTCACTATTGTGCATGTGTGTGTACATTCGGCAATACAAATACGTAATTACCTAAGGTATAATAAAAAGTCTTCAGGAGGCTCTCAAGATCTGTTTTCCCTCATTGAGAAGGAAAGGCATTGGATAGCTGGTACAATGTCCACTAATAAAAATAAATGCCATTCAGACAGGAATTAGATAAGCAGCCTGTTCCTGCAAAAGCTGAACTGCAGCCAGTCTCGTACAAACTCATTTCATAAACATTTCTCTCTTCCAAAAAAAAAAAAAAAAATGATGAGATGGATAGACTCAAAATTTTCCAGGAAGGTACTGAGTATTCTGCTCAGGATTATCTCAGGGGGAAGCTTCCATCTGTTCTCTTTAATAGTGTAACTTGCTCTGCTTTGTTTCATATTTCTTTATCAGGACTTCAGAGTTGTTGCACGAGATGAAATATTTTTCTCATTTCCCCCTTTTATTAAAATACCACATTTATTTGAAAAAAATTTACCCTGCTCTATTGCTTACAGTATTATTTTAGGGTAGAAAAAATATTTTGTCACAAAGAAATATTTCATGATATCTCTATGGCTATATAAATATTTATGTAACTTTTAAAATGCCTTGACTGATTGGTTTTAGATTGTTTTGGATTCCATCTGCTTTCTCTGCCTCTCTGATAAACCTCCTTCAATCCCTGTGTCACTTCCTGTTTATTCCTGCTCCCCCACCCCGCTCATGAAGGTCACCTTCAAAATATTATCACCTTTATGTAATGTAGACACAAAACCTAACCATCACCTAAATGATTTCAATGTGAAGCATGACTATAAGCCAATGTGAGGAATTTTCAAAATAAACAAAAACTGAAGATAGTGCAAGAAAAGAAACTCCACAAGTCTTAGCATTGGAACAAGCACATAACTTCTTTTCTGCTGAATCCTTTAAATATATAAGTCCTGTAGTATTTTTTTTACAAAGTTATTCACACTGTTCTTACTCTCACTTTATATTTGGTATTAATACGCTGTCTGTTTTCTCTTTGGAGTATGACACCTTCTTGTTTTAATATTCATGTTAATAACTCTCAGAACTGGGTAGATTTTAATTTTTAGCAGCCCTTGTTTTCCTTCAATACATCCTCACATTTAAATATGAAAGACATGAAAGTGAGTGTCTGTAAGATTTTTTTTAATTAGAGGAATTTCTTGTATTATATTGGTTTGAAAAAAAACTCCTGGGCCTAGTAATTCATGGTTTTAAATTATTTGTTTGGAATCTTAGGAACTTTTCTACTATTCCAGTCTCCCAGTTAAAAAAAAAAAGTAAGCAAAGTGCAGATGAAGGCACTCTCAACTCCCCTGTGAAAGGTGGTATTTTATAATAATTCTTTTCTGATGGGCTCCTGTAATTTTCCATCACAAATTAGTATTCAAGATCCTTTCAAGCAGACACATCTTTCATATGCTCTAACTACATGGTTGACATTGAGGTGGGAGTGGAAACCAGCCCAAATCACACTGTATTCTCCCATTTTCTGCTCCAAACATTTTTATATGGGAATATCAGGTTAAAAGAAATCAACCTTAAAGAAGAGAATGAGGAAGTCTCAGAAGAGCCACACCCAGTTTGGGCAGAGGGTGTGCTTAGAAGATAAGCCAGTCTTACCTGCCTGCCTTGCTGACCAAGGGTATGGTAGTAGGTTGGGCTCACTGCATTCATATATAAGAAAAGCTCCCCCTCCACCAAAAAAAAGTGTGCTGAGGACACTGAGTTTTTATAGCCCTATGAGGCAGGTGGTATTATTATCCCCATATTTTACAGATGAGAAAACTGTATTTCAGGTCGTTTTTAGTATCATTTGGGGAATTGGCCAACTGCCTGAGTGAGTCATGGTCCTGATGCTCAGTCTTGCAGCCGCAAGGGCCCAAGACAATAACCCCACATTTCTGACCCCTTGCTTTAGCTGTGCCCAACATACACCCTGAATATTTGATAATATAGGCATAAAAATAACTCCATATTGTACTGATTATCACATAAATATCTGTGTTAATGAACATTTATTTTCAGTATTTTAATCACCAACTCTTATTTCAGTGCTGATTTTCACTTTGGCCATTTGTGCCAATATAAGGAAGCATTGGCATGGATATTGGAAGTGGGCAATTCGCCCACCCAGCAGGACCATGCTCCTCACACAAGTAAGCCAAACACTGAAATTTGCTGTCACATCATCCTTTAAAATTAAAGCTAGAATTGAGGAAAGCTACCACCAGGTGGCAACAAATATCACATGCTCAGAACCAGAGATAAATTAGTGGCCAGCAGCCATATTTTGTTTAGTTCAAGTGGTTTGTTGGCTTGTTCACTTTAAATTTAAGTCAACATTTAAAAATCAGGAGTGTTCACATAAAAATATAGATTTTCAGTTTTTCTGGAAAAAAATCAGAATATCTAGCAATTACTGGCTCTGTGTTTCCTCAAGATAACAGTTGGTTGTAGCTGACTCCAGCTGCCCCATTTGGAGAGCCAGGCTGTCTCCAGCACTCCATCATTCATATAATATATGCACATGTGCTTACACCCAGCCTGCTTCAGGTTACCTGCCTGGCCTCTGTGGCATTTTAGTGTGTGAACTCTTCATCCGAATTATAGGGCTAAGGCAGGAAGTATGGTTACAAGAAAGATTATATGCATTAACCTTCTAGACTTCTTTAAGTAAAAATTTTAACTTTTGTTGCTAAAAACAACATTGTACCATCAAGGAATACAATAATTGAAAATTAATACAGAGACCAACGTATTTTTAAATGACCAAATTTTAGGTATAATTTTATATGTTTTTCACTAATGCTTAACTACTTTAAATTACCTTATTCTAACACTGTTCTTATCCTCTCACTGAAACAGAAATTTGGATATTCATCCTAAATACACATCCTGAAGGAATCAGGGCCCTCCTAGAGAGGCTATATATTTTGTTACTTCAAACCAATTTGGCATCTGATCATTCTCTTAGTTTCAAGTAAAAGCAAGAATTGCACAGCTGCCATGAGGAGCTTGCTTAGACACAGTTTCCTAACTTCTTACCTATCTCATTCTCTCTCTAGCAAGTGGAAAAAACTGCTGGAGGAGATAAGAAAGATAGCATCCTCTTCCTTTTTGCCTTCTTTTCACTCTTCTGTGAATTCACTCACAATCAGAACATGCAGAGAGAGCTAGTGATGGTTTCCAAGGTCAGTGATAGCTTTGACGGCGAGGATATTTCTTTTTAGACTGTGCTCACTATTCAGAGCCAAACTTTCTGATTTCATAGAGAAGGTACGGTTGCTCTATAGAGGTAGTTTGGGGTGGCAGACAGAGCTCTAGCTTTGAGTGAAAAAAGTTTGGTTCGAATTGTTACTCTATCGCTCACTGAGTAATCATTAATATTTACTCGTACCCTAAGGCTTAATCTTCTTGATTATAACATAGGGATAACACTATTTGCCCTTACTACTTCCCCCATGTTATTGTGAAGAATCAAAATAATACATATGATGAAAACAAAGTGTAGAACACTATACAAAATATTACAGTTTGGAAAATGCTTTGGAGGCCAAAGATGGCTGTTCTTCTAATCCTGATGGTTTAATAATTAGGATGCAGATGAACAAGATCCTCATAGTGAAAGAGACTTTTAGTCAAAAGTTAGTGAGTCTTTGGGGAAGACGGCAGAGTAGGAAACGTTAGGAATGTCTCTCCAGCAAGACAACAATTGCACTCGTGGAATCTGTCTGATGTAACAATTTTGAAACTCTGGAGACCTTTGAAGATTTACGACTTCCAGGGGAAGGCTTGGATGGTAAATTTTGGTTAATTTTGGAAAATTTCAGCTCTTTGTGCAGTAGCAGCTATCATTCCCCACCTCCCAGACCCCAAACAGCCAAAGCAATCTTGAGAAAAAAGAACAAAGCTGGAGGTAACATGTTCCCTGAGCTCAGACTATACTACAAAGCTACAGTCATCAAAACAGTATGGTTGGGCTTCCCTGGTGGTGCAGTGGTTGAGAGTCTGCCTGCCAATGCAGGGGACACAGGTTCATGCCCTGGTCCGGGAAGATCCCATGTGCCATGGAGCGGCTGGGCCCGTGAGCCATGGCCTCTGAGCCTGCGCGTCCGGAGCCTGTGCTCCGCAACAGGAGAGGCCACAACAGTGAGAAGCCAAAAAAAAAAAAAAACAAAAAAAACAGTATGGTACTGGCACAAAACAGACAATAAGCTCAACGGAACAGAATAGACAGCCTAGAAATAAATCCATGCACTTACAGTCAATTAATCTACAACAAAGGATGCAAGAATATACAATGAGGAAAAGACAGTCTTTTAATAAGTGGCACTGGGAAAATGGGATATCTAAATGTAAAGAATGAAATTAGAGTATTTATTTCACACCACATACAAAAATAAACTCGAAAAGGATTAAGGACCTAAATGTAAGACAGAAAACCATAAAACTCCTAGAAGAAAACATAGGCAATACACCCTTTTATTTACTATTTATTTTATTTTATGTTTTTATACAGCAGGTTCTTATTAGTCATCAATTTTATACACATCAGTGTATACACGTCAATCCCAATCTCCCAATTCATCACAAGAGCACCCTCACTCCCCACTGCTTTCCCCCCTTGGCATCCATACATTTGTTCTCTACATCTGTGTCTCTATTTCTGCCCTGCAAACCGGTTCATCTGTACCATTTATCTAGGTTCCACATATATGCGTTAATACACAATATTTATTTTTCTCTTTCTGACTTACTTCACTCTGTATGACAGTCTCTAGATTCATCCACGTCTCTACAAATGACCCAATTTTGTTTCTTTTTATGATTTATTTTTGTTTTTATTTCCATTAATCTAGGAGGTGGATAAAAAAGATCTTGCTGTGATTTATGTCAAAGAGTGTTCTTCCTATGTTTTCCTCTAAGAATTTTATAGTGCCAGTCTTACATTTAGGTCTCTAACCCATTTTGAGTTTATTTTTGTGTATGGTGTTACGGAGTGTTCTAATTTCATACTTTTACATGTAGCTGTCTAGTTTTCCCAGCACCACTTATTGAAGAGACTGGCTTTTCTCCATTGAATATCCTTGCCACCTTTATGATAGATTAGTTGACCATAGGCGTGTGGGTTTAGCTCTGGGCTTTCTATCCTGTTCCATTGATCTATATTTCTGTTTCAGTGCTAGTACCATATTGTCTTGATTACTGTGGCTTTGTAGTGTAGTCTGAAGTCAGGGAGTCTGATTCCTCCAGCTCCGTTTTTTTCCCTCGAGACTGCTTTGGCTATTCGGGGTCTTTTGTGTCTCCATACAAATTTTACGGTTTTTTGTTCTAGTTCTGTAAAAACTGCCATTGGTAATTTGATAGGGATTGCCTTGAATCTGTAGATTGCTTTGGGTACTATAGTCATTTTCACAATATTGATTCCTCCAATCCAAGAACATGGAATATCTCTCCATCTGTTGGTATCATCTTTAATTTCTTTCAACAGTGTCTTATAGTTTTCTGCATACAGGTCTTTTGTCTCCCTAGGTAGGTTTATTCCTAGGTATTTTATTCTTTTTGTTGCAATGGTAAATGGGAGTGTTTCCTTAATTTCTCCTTCAGATTTTTCATCATTAGTGTATTAGGAATGCAAGAGACTTCTGTGCATTAATTTTGTTTCCTGCAACTTTACCAGATTCACTGATTAGCTCTAGTAGTTTTCTGGTGGCATCTTTAGGATTCTCTATGTATAGTATCATGTCATCTGCAAACAGTGACAGTTTTACTTCTTCTTTTCCAATTTGTTCCTTTTATTTCTTTTTCTTCTCTGATTGCCATGGCTAGGACTTCCAAAACTATGTTGAATAATAATGGCGAGAGTGGACTTCCTTGTCTCCTTCCTGATCTTAGAGGAAATGCTTTCAGTTTTTCAACATTGAGAATGATGTTTATGTGGGTTTGTCATATATGGCCTTTATTATGTTGAGGTAGGTTCCCTCTATGCCAACTTTCTGGAGAGTTTTTATCATAAATGAGTGTTGAATTTTGTCAAAAGCTTTTTCTGCATCTACTGAGATGATCATATGGTTTTTATTCTTCAATTTGTTAATATGTTGTATCACATTGATTGATTTGCATATAATGAAGAATCCTTGCATCCCTGGGATATATCCCACTTGATCATGGTGTATGATCCTTTTAATGTGTTGCTGGATTCTGTTTGCTATTATTTTGTTGAGGATATTTGCATCTATATTCAGCAGTGATATTGGCCTGTAATTTTCTTTTTTGGTAGTATCTTTGTCTGGTTTTGGTATCAGTGTGATGGTGGCCTCATAGAATGAGTTTGAGAGTGTTCCTTCCTCTGCAATTTTTGGAAGAGTTGGAGAAGGATAGGTGTTAGCTCTTGTCTAAATGTTTGAATAAATTCACCTGTGAAGCCATCTGGTCCTGGACTTTTGTTTGTTGGAAGATTTTCAATCACATTTTCAATTTCATTACTTGTGATTAGTCTGTTCATATTTTCTGTTTCTTCCTGGTTCAGTCTTGGAAGGTTATACCTTTCTAAGAATTTGTCCATTTCTTCCAGGTTGTCCATTTTATTGGCATAGAGTTGCTTGTAGTAGTCTCTTAGGATGCTTTGTATTTCTGCAGTGTCTCTAATTACTTCTCCTTTTTCATTTCTAATTGTATTGATTTGAGTCCTCTCCCTCTTTTTCTTGATGAGTCTGGCTAATGTAATGGTTAATCAATTTTGTTTATCTTTTCAAAGAACCACCTTTTAGTTTTAGTGATCTTTGCTATTGTTTTCTTTGTTTCTATTTCATTTATTTCTGCTTTGATCTTTATGATTTCTTTCCTTCTGCTAACTTTGGGTTTTGTTTGTTTTTCTTTCTTTAGTTCCTTTAGGTGTAAGGTTAGATTGTTTACTTGAGATTTTTCTTGTTTCTTGAGGTAGGCTTGTATAGCTATAAACTTCCCTCTTAGAACTGCTTTTGCTGCATCCCATAGATTTTGGATCATCGTGTTTTCATTGTCATTTGTCTCTAGGTATTTTTTGATTTCCTCTTTGATTTCTTCAGTGATCTCTTGGTTATTTAGTAACGTATTGTTTAGCCTCCATGTGTTTGTGTTTTTAACGTTTTTTTCCCCTGTAATTCATTTCTTTTTTTTTTTAATAAATTTATTTATTTTTTATTTATTTATTTTTGGCTGCATTGGGTCTTTGTTGCTGTGTGGGCTTTCTCTAGTTGCAGAGAGCGGGGGCTACTCTTCGTTGTGGTATGCAGGCATCTCACTGCGGTGGCTTCTCACTGTGGAGCACAGGCTCTAGGTGTGTGGGCTTCAGTAGTTGTGGCTCGCAGGCTCTAGAGCACAGGCTCAGTAGTTGTGGCGCATGGGCCCAGCTGCTCCGCGGCATGTGGGATCCTCCCGGACCAGGGATCGAACCCACGTCCCCTACATTGGCAGGCGGATACCCAACCGCTGCGCCACCAGGGAAGTCCCTGTAATTCATTTCTAATCTCATAGCATTGTGGTCAGAAAAGATGCTTGAAATGATTTCAATTTTCTTAAATTTAACAAGGCTTGATTTGTGACCCAAGATGTGATCTATCCTGGAGAATGTTCCATGTGCACTTGAGAAGAAAGTGTAATCTGCGGTTTTTGGATGGAATGTCCTATAAATATCAATTAAATCTATCTGGTCTATTGTGTCATTTAAAGCTTCTGTTTCCTTATTTATTTTCATTTTGGATGATCTGTCCATTTGTGTAAGTGAGGTGTTAAAGTTCCCCACTATTATTGTGTTACTGTCGATTTCCTCTTTTATAGCTGTTAGCAGTTGCCTTATGTATTGAGGTACTCCTATGTTGGGTGTATATATATTTATAATTGTTATATCTTCTTCTTGGATTGATCCCTTGATCATTATGTAGTGTCCTTCCTTGTCTCTTGTAACATTCTTTATTTTAAAGTCTATTTTATCTGATATGAGTATAGCTACTCCAGCTTTCTTGTGATTTCCGTTTGCATGGAATCCGTTTTTCCATCCCCTCACTTTCAGTCTGTATGTGTCCCTAGGTCTGAAGTGGGTCTCTTGTAGACAGCATATATATGGGTCTTGTTTTTGTATCTATTCAGCAAGCCTGTGTCTTTTGGTTGGAGCATTTAATCCATTCAGGTTTAAGGTAATTATCCATATGTATGTTCCTGTGACCATTGTCTTAATTGTTTTGGGTTTGTTTTTGTAGTTCCTTTTCTTCTCTTGTGTTTCCCACTTAGAGAAGTTCCTTTAGCGTTTGTTGTAGAGCTGGTTTGGTGGTGCTGAATTCTCTTAGCTTTTGCTTGTTTGTAAAGCTTTGATTTCTCCATCGAATCTGAATGAGATCCTTTCCGGGTAGAGTAATCTTGGTTGTAGTTTCTTCCCTTTCATCACTTTAAGTATATCATGCCACTCCCTTCTGGCTTGTAGAGTTTCTGCTGAGAAATCAGCTGTTAACCTTATCGGAGTTCCCTTGTATATTATTTTTCATTTTTCCCTTGCTGCTTTCAATAATTTTTCTTTGTCTTTAATTTTTGCCAATTTAATTACTATGTGTCTTGGTGTGTTTCTCCTTGGGTTTATCCTGTATGGGACTCTCTGCACTTCCTGGACTTGGGTGGCTATTTCCTTTTCCATGTGAGGGAAGTTTTCAACTATAATCTCATCAAATACTTTCTCAGGTCCTTTCTCTCTCTCTTCTCCTTCTGGGACCCCTATAATGTGAATGTTGTTGCGTTGAATGTTGTCCCAGTGGTCTCTTAGGCTGTCTTCATTTCTTTTCATTCTTTTTTCTTTATTATGTTCCACAGCAGTGAATTCCACCATTCTGTTTTCCAGGTCACGTATCTGTTCTTCTGCCTCAGTTATTCTGCTATTGATTCCTTCTAGTGTAGTTTTCATTTCAGTTATTGCATTGTTCATCTCTGTTTGTTTGTTCTTTAATTCTTCTCGCTTTTTGTTAAACATTTCTTTCATCTTCTCCATCTTTGCCTCCATTCTTTTTCCGAGGCCCTGGATCATCTTCACTATCATTACTCTGAATTCTTTTTCTGGAAGATTGCTTATCTCCATTTCATTTAGTTGTTTTTCTGGGGTTTTATCTTGTTCCTTCATCTGGTACATAGCCCTCTGCCTTTTCATCTTGTCTATCTTTCTGTGAATGTGGTTTTTGTTCCATAGGCTGCAGGATTGTAGTTCTTCTTGCTTCTGCTGTCTGCCCTCTGGTGGATGAGGCTATCTAAGAGGCTTGTGCAAGTATCCTGCTGGGAAGGACTGGTGGTGGGTAGAGCTGGCTGTTGCTTTGGTTGGCAGAGCTCAGTAAAACTTTAATCCACTTGTCTTCTGGTGGGTGGGGCTGGGTTTCCTCCCTGTTGGTTGGTTGGCCTGAGGCGACCCAACACTGGAGCCTACCCAGGCTCTTTGGTGGGGCTAATGGCAGACTCTGGGAGGGCTCACGCCAAGGGGTACTTCCCACAACTTCTGCATCCTCACGGTGACACACAGCCACCCCCCGCCTCTGTAGGAGACCCTCCAACACTAGCAGGTAGGTCTGCTTCAGTCTCCTATGGGGTCACTGCTCCTTCCCATGGGTCCTGATGAGCACACTACTTTGTGTGTGCCCTCCAAGAATGGAGTCTCTGTTTCGCCCAGTCCTGTCATTGCCGTGCACTCAAATCCCACTAGCCTTCAAAGTCTGACTCTCTAGGATTTCGTCCTCCAATTGCCAGACCCCCAGATTGGGAAACCTGGTGTAGGGCTCAGAACTTTCATTCCGGTGGGTGGACTTCTGTGGTATAAGTGTTCTCCCATTTGTGAGTCACCCACCCAGCAGTTATAGGATTTGATTTTATTGTGATTGTGCCCCTCCTCCTGTCTCATTGTGGCTTCTCCTCTGTCTTTGTTTGTGGGGTATCGTTTTTGGTGAGTTCCAGTGTCTTCCTGTCAGTGATTGTTCAGCAGTTAGTTGTGATTCCGGTGTTCTTGTAAGAGGGAGTGAGAGCACGTCTTTCTAGTCTGCCATCTTGAACCAATCTCGGCAATACATTCTTTGACATAAATTATAGCAATATTTTTTTTTGGATCTGTCTCCTTAGGCAAAGGAAACAAAAGCAAAAATAAAAAAGTGGGGCCTAATTAAACTTAAAAGCTTTTGCACAGTAAAGGAAAACATCAACAAAATAAAAGAACAACCTATTGAATGGTAACAAATATTTGCAAGTTATATGAGAGATAAAGGGTAATATCCAAAATATATAAATATCTCATACAATTCAGTATCAAAAAAACAAACAACCCGGACTTCCCTCGTGGAACAGTGGTTAAGAATCCACCTGCCAATGCAGGGGACAGGGGTTCGATCCCTGGTCCAGGAAGATCCCACATGCCATGGAGTAACTAAGCCCATGCACCACAACTATTGAGTCTGTGCTCTAGAGCCAATAAGGCACAACTGCTGAGCCCGCACGCGACAACTACTGAAGCCTGCGCGCCTAGAGCCCGTGCTCTGCAACAAGAGAAGCCACTGAAATGAGAAGTCTGCACACTGCAACGAGGAGTAGCCCCTGCTCACTGCAACTAGAGAAAGTCCGTGCCCAGCAATGAAGACCCAACCCAGCCAAAAATAATAAATTAATTAATTAATTAAAAAAAAGATACTCAAGTGCTTTAAAAAACAAACAAACAAACAACCCAATTAAAAAGCGGTCATAAGACCTAAATAGACATTTTTCCAAAGAAGACAGACAGATGGCCAACAGGCACATAAAAAGATACTCAATATTGCTAATCATCAGAGAAATGCAAATCAAAACCACAATAAGATATCATCTCATGGTTGTCAGAAAGGCTATCATCAAAAAGACAACAAATAACAAATGTCGGCAAGGATACAGAGAAAAGGGAACCCTTGTACACTGTTGATGGGAATGTAAATTGGTGCAGCCACTATAGAATACAGTATGGAGGCTCCTCAAAAACTAAAAATAGAACTACCATATGATCAAGTAATTCCACTCCTGGGTATATATCCAAAGAAAACAAAAACACTAATATGAAAAGATATGTGTGTGTGTGTGTGTGTGTGTGTGTGTGTGTATGTGTGTGTCACACACACAATGGAATATTACTCAGCCATAAAAAAGAACAAAACAATGTCATTTGCAGCGACATGGATGGACCTAGAAATGGTTATACTGAGTGAAGTAAGTCAGACAGAGAAAGACAAATATCATTTGATATCACTTATATGTGGAATCTAAAAAAATAGTACAAATGAACCTATTTACAAAACCGAAATAGAGCAACAGATGTAGAAAAGAAACTTATGGTTACCAAGGGAGCAAGGGTGGGGGGAGAGATAAACTGGGAGATTGGGATTGACATATATACACTACTATATATAAAATAGATAACTAATAAGAACCTACTGTATAGCACAGAGAACTCTACTCAATACTCTGTAATGACCTATATGGGAATAGAATCTAAAAGAGTGGATATATTTTTTAAAAAAAGAAAAGATACATACACCTCAATATTTGTAGCATCATTATTTACAATAGCCAAGATAGAGAAGCAACCTACTTGTCTACCAACAAATGAATGGTTAAAGAAGATGTGGTACATATATACAATAGAATATTACTCATCCATTTAAAAAGAATGATAATTTGCCATTTGCAACAACATGGATGGACCTGGAAGGTATTACGCTAAGTGAAATAAGTCAGACGGAGAAAGACAAATACTGTATGTTATCACTTATATGTGGAATCTAAAAAATAAAACAAATTAATGAATATAATAAAACAGCAAACACTCATAGATATAGAGGTTACCAGCTGGAGGAGGTCAGAGGGAAGGGGTGACATAGGGGTAGGGGACTAGGAGGTACAAACTAGCATGTATAAAATAAATAAGCTACTTTGTGACCACCTAGAGGGGTGGGATAGGGAGGGTGGGAAAGAGATGCAAGAGGGAGGGGGTATGGGGATATATGTATACATATAGCTGATATACTTTGTTATACAGCAGAAACTAACACAACATTGTAAAGCAGTTATACTCCAATAAAGATGTTAAATAAATAAATAAGCTACCAGGATATATTGTACAGCACAGGGAACATAGCCAATATTTTATAATAACTTTATTATTTTTTTAAAGATTTTTTGATGTGGACCATTTTTAAAGTCTTTATTGAATCTGTTACAATATTGCTTCTGTTTTTATGTTTTGGTTTTTTGGCCCCGAGGCATGTGGGAGGCATGTGGGATCTTAACTTCCCGATCAGGGATCGAACCTGTACCCTCTGCATTGGAAGGTGAAGTCCCAACCACTGGACTACCAGGGAAGTCCCCAGAGTACTTTAAATGGAGTACAGTCTACAAAAATCACTATTTTACTATGAATCACTATGTTGTACACATGAAACTAATGTAATATTGTAAATCAACTATATTTCAACAAAAAGAAAGAAGGAAAGAAAAAGAAAGAAAAAACAACTGTCTTAAAGATGCTGAAAGAATTAAAGGAAGACATAGAGGAAGTCAAGAAAACACAGAAAAAATGGAAATATCAATAAAGAGATGGAAACCTAAAAAGAAGCCAAAATTCTGGAGCTGAAAAGTATAATAACTGAAATGAAAGACTCACTCTAGGGACTCAAAAGCAGATTTGAGCAGGTGGAGAAAACAATCAGCAAACTCAAAATAGGATAATGGAAATTATTGAGCCTGAGGAACATAAAGGAAAAGATTGAAGAAAAGTGAACAGAACATAAGGGACCTGTAGGATACCATCAGGCAGACCAGCATACAGATAGTGGAAGTCCCAGAAGGAGAAGAGAGAGCAAAAGGGGTAGAGAGAATGTTTAAAGAAATAAGGGACAAAAACCTTCCATATTTGATAAAAGTCATGCATATAAATATTCAAAACTTCAATGAAACTCAAGCAGGATGAACTCAAAGAAGCACACACTGAGACACACTGTAATCAAATTGTCAAACACCAAAGGCAGAGAGATTCTTGAAAGCAGCAAGAGAGAAGCAACTTATCACATAAAAGGGATCCTCAATCAGATTACTAGCAGATTTCTCATCAGAAACTTTGGAGCCAGAAGGCAGTGGGCTCATATATTCAATGTTATAAAAGAAAAAACAAAGTCAACCAAGAATCCTTCAAAAGTGAGGGAGAAATTAAGACATTCCCAGATAAACAAAAGCTGAGGGAGTTCATGACCACTGGACCTGTCCTGCAAGAAATGCTCTAGGGAGTTCTGCAGATTGAAATGAAGGAACACTAGGCAGTAACTTGAAGCCATGTGAAGAAATAAAGATCTCAATAAAGGTAAATACATGGGCAATTATAAAAGCTAGTGTTTTTGCTACAATGTTTGTAACTCCCTTTTTTTCTGCATTGTTCAAGAGACTAATAACTTACAAATTATTTTATGGTTTGGACACACAATGTATAAAGATGTACTTTTGTGACATCAACAACTAAAAGCAGTAGGAATGGAGATGCAAAGGAGCAGAGCTGCTTTTTTAAAAAAATTAATTAATGTATTGGCTGTTGTTAGGTCTTCCTTGCTGCGTGCGGGCTTTCTCTAGTTGCGGTGAGCAGGGGCTACTCCTCGTTGCAGCGCGCAGGCTTCTGAATGTGGTGGCTTCTCTTGTTGCAGAGCACGGGCTCTAGGCACGCAGGCTTCAGTAGTTGTGGCACATGGGCTCAGCAGTTGTGGCTCACGGGCTCCAGAGCACAGGTTCAGTAGTTGTGGCGCATGGGCTTAGTTGCTCTGTGGCATGTGGATCTTCCCGGACCAGGGCTCAAACCTGTGTCCCTTACATTAGCAGGTGGATTCTTAACCACTGCACCACCACGGAAGCCCAGGAGCAGAACTTCTATATGTTATTGAAGTTAAGAGGCATAAATCCAAATGTGAGTGTTGGGCTTCCCTGGTGGCGCAGTGGTTAAGAATCTGCTTGCCAATGCAGGGGACACGGGTTCTGAGCCCTGGTCCAGGAGGATCTCACATGCCGCAGAGTAGCTAAGCCCGTGCACCACAACTACTGAAGCCTGCAGGCCACATCTGCTGAAGCCCGCGTGCCTGGAGCCCGTGCTCCACAACAAGAGAGGCCACCGCAATGAGAAGCCTGCGCACCGCGATGAAGAGTAGCCCCCTCTCGCCCCAACTAGAGAAAGCTCACGCACAGCAATGAAGACTCAACACAGCCAAAAAATAAAATAAATAAATTTTTAAAAAAAACAAATTTGAGTGTTATAACTTTGGAATATTAAATGTAATTCCCATGGTAACTATAAATAAAATGATACCGAATATACACAAAAGAAAATGAGGAATTTAACATTTCACTACAAAAAAAACTAAACACAAAAGAAGACAGAAATGCAGAAAATGAAGGACAAAAAAGCCAGAAAGCATATAGAAAACAAATAGCGAATGACACAATAAGTCCTTCATCAGTCAACTTTAAAAAGAAAGGAAATTCTGACATATGCTACAATGTAGATGAAATTTGAGGATGTTACATTAAGGGAAATAAGCCAGCCACAAAAGGACAAATGTTGTATTTCACTTACATGAGGTACTTAAGGAAGTCAAAATCATAAAGACAGAAAATGGAATTGTGGTTGCTAGGGGATGGAATAAGGGGGGAATGGAGGGTTATTGCCAAATGGATATAGAGTTTCAGTTTCACAGATGAAAAAAACTCTGGAGTGGATACATAGTGATGGATGCATAACAGTACCACTTAATACCACTGAACTGTATATTTAAAAATAGTTAAGATGACAAATTTTATGTTACGTCTATTTTACCACAATAAAAAATTGGAAAAAAATCCATAATGAGGGCCTAGGGAATGTTAGGGGTAATGGAGTTTCCTTTTGGGGTGTTGAAAATATTCTAAAGTTGATTGGGGGTGGTAGTTGCACAATTCTGTGACATATGCTAAAAAACTGAATTACACACTTTAAATAGGAGAATTATATGGTATGTAAATTATATCTCAAAAAAGCTGTTACAAAATAACAATAGTGATACTACTAATAATAAAGAGTTAATGAGGGCTTCCCTGGTGGCACAGTGGTTGAGAGTCCGTCTGCCGATGCAGCGGATGCGGGTTCGTACCCCGGTCCGGGAAGACCCCACATGCCGCGGAGCGGCTGGGCCCGTGACCCATGGCCGCTGAGCCTGCGCGTCCGGAGCCTGTGACCCGCAACGGGAGAGGCCACAACAGTGAGAGGCCCGCGTACCGCAAAAAAAAAAAAAAAAAGAGTTAACAAGTCCTTAAAATTCTGCCAATTATGTGGTCTTAACTTTATAGAAAGACATAGACTCTGAAATATACCAGACCATAGGATTCCCTTGTCATTTGGAATCTTTCATTGATCAATAATTGAATAAGCAAACTGAACCTTAAAATATGGACTTCTAAATACAATCTCTATCAGTTCCACCATAACCAAACTTAAAACTTGAGTGCTATAAAGTAAGAGAGAATGGTTCAGGATTTTAAAAATAGGATAATCAGTCTTTTCTATTTAGAATGTTTCTTTAGTTATTTATTTATTTATTTTGCAGTACGCGGGCCTCTCACTGTTGTGGCCTCTCCCGTTGCGGGTCACAGGCTCCGGACGCGCAGGCTCAGTGGCCATGGCTCACGGGCCCAGCCGCTCCGCGGCATGCGGGATCTTCCCGAACCGGGTCCCGAACCCGTGTCCCCTGCATCGGCAGGCGGACTCTCAACCACTGCGCCACCAGGGAAGCCCTTAGTTAGATTTTTGATCAAACAAATAAAGCTTCTCTTGCATTATATTAATTTGTAATCATACATTTAGGGATTTCAAAATGAAGCCATAGCAAAACATATTTTGTTAGTATTGCTCGGAACCACTAATTACTCCTCCCGCCCTTTCCCCTTTTAAATGCATAAGGAAATGGAAACATGCCATCTCATAATAGGGTAAAATATGATGATGTGTCATAAGCAAGTTCTGTGGGCAAAGCTAGTATCCAAAAGTTATTGCTGAGATACTCAAAAATCTTGATTTCCAGAATCTGGGAAGCCTGCCAGCTTCTGGAAAAATCTGTACATTTAAATGGAAAAAATTAGGAAAATAACATAATCTCTTTGGAAATTCAAAATATCAAACAGCTCTTCATGTCAGTGAGGTATCAAAAATGAGACAGGTGGACCAATGTGATGGAGGATTTTGCACTATCTCCCTGGGTCCTCCATCCTTTTCTCAGCACAGTCAAGGACTGGGAAAGGCAGAGGTCAGCCTAGCTCATAGGACTCCTTGCAGGATGTCTACTGTAGTTCAGCCTTTTCTGCTCTGCTTGGACCTGTCCCCCAGGGGATCACTCCTGTAAAGATAAAATATCAGCTCTTCAAATCCAATTCATTCTTCTAGTAGAACCAAAATTGTGACTGTATCTTTCGTTGATCAAGCCTTGAAATTGGTTTGGATATTTCATTTATATTGTTCATCTTTATTCTTCTTTTCCTCTAGTATCCGACCTATACTGACTCATACTTCAAAGTGTCTGTCCACCTTTCTCCATTTCCACCCCTGGTACCTGAGTCTACTCCACTATCATCTCTCACCTGGGGCATCAGCAATAGCTTTCTAACTAGTGTTCCTAATTCCACTTTTTGCCCTCTTCATCACATTCTCCACCCAGCAAGCCCATCAGGTCACATGACTCCCCCGCTGAAAATCCTCCAGAAGCTTCCTGTTCCACAACTCCCTATTGGGCCTCTTCCTCTCTCTTCCTTGCTCTGGCCCCACTCACCTTATTGCAGCTACTGGAATACACTAAGCTTGTGTATGTCTCTCATTTGCTCTCCCTCTGCCTTGAGAGTTCTTTGTGTGGCATGTCCTTTGTGTCATCCCAGGCCTCAGTTTAATGTTGCCGGCTCAAAGAAGCCTGCAGTCAGAGGTAACATTCCTCCACCTTGGTCACCCACTATCACATCATGTTTGATGTTCTCCATGGTTACCATTCTCTAAAATTACTTTGTTCATTTCTTTGTTTATGTGTTTGTTGATATTTCTACCTCCATGCAGTGTGAGCTAAGAGCAGGACCTTTCTGTTTTGTTGACAGCTGTTTCTGCAGCACAAAGAACATATTGGCATATGATAGGGATTCAAAAATCATTTGCTGAATGAATAAATGAAAACAAAATTTGATTCTGTTTTCAAGATGGCATATCTCTCAATTTCACCCAAAACTTAGAGGCCCAGTGACTCAGGCTTGTCACCTTGTTATATTATCCTTGGTTTAGCGGGTTAAAAAAAAAGCATTTTATAGACAAAATTTCATATTTTGGGCCCTAGTTCACAGTCCCAAGCTCCATATAAAATTTCTAATCAACTACCTTCTCTTCAAACTTATTATTTTCAAACCTATAAAAGAGTTGAACGAAAAATAAAAGAGTACCCATATACTCTTCACCTAAATTCAACAGTTGTTAACATTTTGCTACCTTTGCAGTCTTTCTCTCTCTCTTTACACACACACACACACACCCCTCCCTAAATAAGTTATTATAGTGATGACTGCCAAATGGTAATTTTCTGTTTCTATTATTTCTTCTATATTTATTAACTGACATCACTCATAACCGATGACTTCTTGACACTAGAGCATATGGAGGCAGGTTTGTATTAACAGTAAAGTAGATTCAGAAGAAAATCTTTTAATGATCATGATGTACTTTTGAGTCAACCCTGTTAGTACAGTTCCCAAACAAAGAAAGTACATGGGGCTCAGAGCCCTGAATACTGGAATTTACCACTGTCAGAAAGATGAAATTCTGAAATATTCATTTTTCTTCTTTCAGTATAACACGTGTAAAAGTGTCCCTATATTATTCTGTTGTTTTCATTGCTCCATCTGATCTACAGACATTTAAAGTTATTTTGTTACTAACACTAAACCCAAAAAGAAAGAAATTGATATGTGTTTGAGGTAGGAGAAACATTTTGAAATTGAATGAAAGCTAATTTTGAATGTGTAAAACATTTTCAATTGGCCCCAGAGAATTGAAGAGGAAACTTCGCAGTCAACATTTCATTGTTGCCACTAATGCAGTGAGGTACTAATGCATTACTGCCACAATGCAGTCCAGATATTCTCAACAGGCAGATAAACCAAACATAATTTCTTAAGTTTAAAAATATTAAGTGGGCTTCCCTGGTGGCGCAGTGGTTGGGAGTCCACCTGCCGATGCAGGGGACGCGGGTTCGTGCCCCGGTCCTGGAACCATGAGCCATGGCCGCTAGGCCTGCACGTCTGGAGCCTGTGCTCCACAACGGGAGAGGCCACAACAGTGAGAGGCCCGCATACCGCAAAAAATAAAAAATAAAAATAAAAAAATTAAGTAGGATTTTTGCCCCCAGCAGGTTTGAATAAAATTTTTTCTTCACAGGTTAGTATTAGGACTAGTCTGATGGGGGAAGTTTCTGGAAGAGGAGTCAAGGGGAGCCAATGTGGAAGTTGAAATCTTTCCAGAGGTATAGAAATTACCTCTTTTCAGGGTTTTAATATTGGATTTTCCACGAATCAAATGATGGGAACTTGGATTGCTTAACCAGTGAGATACCCTCATATGTGTTCATTTATTCATCCATCAAACATGAATGGGGTCCATCATGCCACCTACATGCCAGGTGCTGGGAATCCCCAGGTGAAATACCACCGTTCCTGCCATCAAATGTCATCAGTCTCCTCTGGTTCTGTGGAAGTCTCTCCCTAAGAAAGCAGGATGGGGGAGAGGTGAGTGTAGGAAGGAATGGAAAGGAAACAGGAAAAGAATACTAAGGGGTCAACAAAGAGTCTAGGCAAAAATAAAGATTAACAGAAAATGCAGATGGACCTTAGAGGTGAGAAGACTTAAGACTATGAGATGTGAGTAGGGCAGCCACAGACAGATTTTTAGTGTGAGTGTTAGGCAGACACTTGATGGAACAGCTAGGGGAACTGAAATCCAGACCCAATTTCACTTATCAAAATTCATTCTCTGCGGGGTGGGGGAGATTTCATCTGCCCCTAAAAACAGGCACCTTTATTTAATTTGTGGAAAGACTGCATAGGCTGTGTCCCTGGATCCAAATGTGTACCTTTAAAACTAAAAACATTAAGGAAAGTGACAATTGGCAGTGCTGATACTCTGCACTCAATCAAGGGTCTTCTTTACAATTTTCTCACATGTACAGAATTCAAAAGCATATTTTTCAAGACTTCCAGGTATATATTTTGGGTTTACAATAAGCTATAGCAATAGATTTTTTAACACGGGGCTTAAGGTCTACTTCGAGAGTGTACTTTAAGAACATTTGAGATGTAATATGTTAAATAAAACAAAATACTCATGTCTCATTTACATTTATATTATAACATTTTAAGAATACATTTTAAGAATTTTAAGAATAACTTCTTGTTATTATTACTATTATTGTCTTACCCGAGGAAAACACCAACTTCCAGGGTAAACCGCGGTCATTTATTATTTTGACAGGATTATTTTCATTTACATTGTTTCAAATCTTAAAATTTGTGATTCTACATAAAATAAGAGAAAGTGGCCTAATCTTTTCAAATATAGAGTGCTGATGTGGAGTTTAAAGTCCACTTCACTTTTATCCAGTTTCAATTTGCTCTGAAACACCTGGAAGCATTCCTCATGCTTAAAGAAAGCAGCTTGTATGCTCAGGTTCATAAAAATTGTACTGTGAACTTAAAACACAAAACAAAACTTTGTGTGGGTGTATATTTTCTTGAACCTGGAATTTGATAGCTTTCCAGCAAGTCAATCTAAGACACATTATTTTTTATTCCTTAAGTGTCAAATTTTATTGTGTTCATTGTACAAAGCACTGTGAAATTAAGCAAAGAAAAGATACTGTTTTTGCCCTCAAATAAGGTTATTTTGGCATTGAAATATTTCTTTTCAGAAAGCTTATAGCAGCACCAGTATGGGTAGAATATGGGCAAAATTGTTTAAGCTGTCTTCTATGTTTTGATCTCTATTTGAGGCACCCAATAGCCTCTCCTGATCTCTCAGAGGTCTCATGGCTCAGCTCTGGAAATTCTCTGCATTCCAATTCCTTCTTTTAATACGCCTGTATCAAAATCACTTGCTTATAATCTATTTTCTTAAGGACTATTTGCCAAAATGCCAACTAGCTAATCTGGTAAATTAATCCATACTAAGGTATGTTCTAATTTTATCCTTTTGAGTAACATATTTACATTTTACTCTCTTTTTTTTAGAGACAATATCTAAATGCATAGAAATGACTCTAATGGTGGGGATTTCCACATGCATGATTGATCAATCTTCTTGTGTCCATCAAATACATCATTTGAGGGGCTGCCAACATTGTTCCCCTGTCCTGAGGAGGGCTGGGAAAAAAGAAATGGGCTAAGTGTTTGCATTGCTTAGAAGAGTTCCTAATAGCATGCTTACCAAAATCTGTGAGAGGCAGGTGGTTTCTTCCCCACCTTTGTAGCATTCTGTTTCAATAAGCCCAGGCCAGTTTTCCACAGTTCCTACTGGAAGAAAACTTATTTCTCAAAAAAGGGATGAAAGTGGCATTTGGGGCAGGACAATTCTTTGTTTTATAAAATGTTATTATACATGGCAGGCTATTTTAGCATCCCTGGTCTCAACCCACTAAATTCCAAAAGGATATCCCCTGCCACCCCACCTGCCCAGTCACTGTGACAACCAACATGCCTCCTACACATTTCCAAATGTGTGGAACAACCTTGGTGAGAACTTTTAGCCAACCCTTTTTAGAGTCCGTTAGAACCTTCTCTAATGGGAAATACAACATGCTCCAACATCCTCCAAGGGGGCGAGTTGCCTTGGACCTCCAGCGACCATATCTCTGTTCAGGAATACAGTGTGTGAATGGGCAAAAGCTGACATGAACTTTCCCTTCAATATCCTCAGACTAATGCCAGTCGACTCTCTTAACATGACTCAGAAATTCAGACTAAAAGGATGGGAAATTTTTCTGAAAATCAAGGCTTTCTTCAGATGGCATCTTAGTGAGGAGTCGTTCGGTGCTTTGACATTGATCTTTCTAATATTGTGACAGCATCCCTGGAAGAAACTATTCCCTTGGGGGGAACATAACTTCAGAATTTCATCTAACTACTGTTGGAGTCACATTTGGTCTCATTCAAAAGATCATTTTAAAAGAATCAGTACATAAGGAAAAATAAGAATGGAAGTACCATTGTCTCAAATGCCATGGTAACCCACTAAAATATAGATTTTTTAAAAAAAATTTCTCACTGGACACAGTTTTAATAAGTCAATTTCTACTACTGTCATTAATTTTTCACAATCTTAGGATTAAATGGTTTAAAGATGTGGGTAAGGATAAGCACTATATAACACCATAGCAAAATGCGTTTCCAGTTTATGGTTGGTAGATCAAAGTTTCAGGGCCCTAAAGAGTTTCACTGAAGGAGTGAAGTCCTTTTGTTTTCATTTAGGTAAGATATATGTGTAGAAGGCTCGTGAGTGGCAATAGTGCTATTTTATTAAATAATGCTCAAAGAACTTGACTGACAAGAAAATCATATGGAAAATAAATTTTAAAACAGTTTATTTAAAAGTAAAATATATAATATCTGTGGTAGCTTTAAGAGGATGGAAGGTAGGGACATGGCTTTTGAGAAAATGGACATGTTCTCACAATATTAATGATTATTTCTGAACTAAGGATTAAGATTGGCTTCCACTTTAAATATTGGACATTTGGGACATAATGCTGCTGATCTGGTGTGATATAGGTGGTTAAATTGTTGGTTATGTGGATAAGAAAATCAATTATATTTCTTCTCTAATGGTCCAAGTGTTGGTCGGATACCAACATAGGAAAATAAAGTGACTCTACTTCGAGTTCAGGAATGCAGGGGCCATGTTGATACTATTCTATCTCCAGTGCCTGAGCACAGTGCCTAGCCCATAGAAGGCCCTCGAAGGAGTGGATGAGTTGAAAAACATTCATTCCTTTCTTCTAGTGTAATAGCCATAGCTCTTGGTGATTCTTCCCCTGAACCATATTCAATTCAACAAACTCTGATTGTTAATAACAAGGCATCATAATGCATTTATTGTGTGCCAGACACAAGATGACCATTATTTCATTTGATTATTAAATCAACCTCATGGCACAAGCATTATTATCAACATTTTCAAATAAAGAAGCTGGATGTTAGAGAGGTTAGTAATTTGTTTGGGATAACATGGCACTGAACTGCAAATCTAGGTCTCTAAGACCTGGGTTTATTTATTGAGTGCCTGGTAGGAGTGAGGCATTGAACCAGGAGGTAGAGGCTTCCATAAGACAAGCCTCTACCCTCTAGTGGAGGAAAGGGCCACAGGTTATTCCATTCACTATTAAATGGGCTATAACAGAAGAAGTAACAAGGCAGCAACTAGTAGAATTTAAAGAGGAGTTAATCCTATGATGATGGGAGGATCACAGGATTTATATGTTGGCTCCCCAGATTCCCAGAGGCAAGCAAGTTATGTAAGATGAGCAAAACCATCATATCTGGGTGTCAAATAATCCTGTCCCCAGGCCCTAATTCTCTTCAGGCAGCTCTGCACAGCAGGCCAGCCAGTGTATATTGAGCAGCGCTGCTTAGCCTATACAAAGCTTACCTCGAATGCCACCAATACAACTCTTGTATGATAGCTGTACTTCACACACTACTCCTACCAACTTGAAAATCTTCTCCCTGTTATTTTCTGAGAGTCACCGACCAGGGTGCCTCACATGGAGAGACAAATCAAGTCTCTCCTCTCCTACTTGGGTTCCCTCTTGCCAATGTCCACTGCAACTGAAGCTTCCTTAAGAAAACTGCTGCCACTACTGCTAAAGACTGTTAAGCATGTTGCATGTCAGGGATGCCACTCCTAATTCTGCCTTTACCCAGCAGAGCCATGGAAGGCGGGAGAAAGCCCCCCTCTACAGTCAACTGGTCTCCAAGACCCGCATTGCTAGCACCCAGTGTCTCTCAAAATAGAATTTCTTCCTCTAACACTTTTAAACAAAAACTTATCTCAACAGAAGGGAGAAGCAGCATTCTCTGTGAGTTCCCTATTCTGTTTATATGCTTCCAAGAAAAATGTTTTCTTTCCCTACCACTGAAATACAAGTAAACGTGAACACACACACTCACACTGGGGACTTGGAGATAGAAATCTAGCCCAAGGCTACACAATCAGCCATTTCCCTTACCAAACCATAGTGTTTAATGTCCCATTCAGGTTAACAGTACTTGCTCTTTTTCTTGTGTAACTAAAAGAAACCATTCTGTTTTTTTTCTTCCTAAAACAAAGAAACAGTTTACATGAAAGATGAATGAATATTTATTTGTAGAAACCAAAAACACACAAAAAACCGTTCACAAATTTTAAAGTACATTCTAGCCAAGACATTCTATTACATCTAGGTGGAGAAATGAAGAGCTGGGAATATTAAATTTGGTGGTTAAAATCATAGAGTAGCAGAGCCAGGATTAGAATCTAGGTTTTCTGATTCCTAGTCTAATGCTCTTTCTTCAGGGAGGGAGGTGGAAGGAGGTTAAGAGAGGTGTAGTGTGATACTTTTTCCTCTGTAGGAGAAAGAAGAATGGATTTCTCTGTTCTCTCTTGGTTAGCTTTTGGTCAGTTTTTGGTCATCTCCTTGGTATGTGTCATTTCTGGCTCTTGCATTTTCAACACAGCCGACCCTTGTATACTGAGCTCAGAGGCTCCGTGGTTTTCTGGAATGCTCAACACGGGCCTCCTCCATAGGGAGAGATGCACTGCCCTCCTTGCTCTAAAAATATGCTGTTTTGTTGAAATGGTTAAACTAGTAAGGCTTGTTTTGCTATACTTTGAATTGTAGCTAAATTACTTTCATAGTTTTCCTTTTCGCTTCCTGTGTTCTGGTTTTTTGAACAAACTATGATATGCTCCACATGGCCTAGATGCATTTACTTATGCTTCCTTATAAATCGCAGTTTCTCCAGACTGTCATTAATGTTCAAACCTTTTCCCTTAGTATGGTTGCCTAGATATACTGCCAGAGGGCCTGGAACATGATTTCCAGCACTAAGTGCAATGTTAATATTCTGCTCAGTCTCCCTCTCCTTGGTACAGGGAATGGCTTCTTTTCCTCATCTTCATCGGGAAGTAGAAACCTATGCATCTGCCAGCTTCATAACCGCTCTTGGCTGCCCTGAGTGTGATGTGGAAAAAAAATGTTGAGGGTAGGTTTGTAGCAGCTGTTTTACCACATTCTTGTGAAAATGCCTGCAGGCACGGACTGCTCCACTCAAGGCACAAAAAGTCTTTCTCCAGCCCTGGTAAATCCACCTTGGCAGATCCCTGTTAGAATGCAGGGTCTCAGACTTTAGCATGCACAAGAAACACCTGGGGGTACAGACTCCTTCTGCACCCCACCCCGAGTCTAGGATACTGTCCAACTATGGTAGAGCCCAAGGACCCATCAGTAGCACCCAGGTGATTCTGATGCAGGCTGTCTGCAAAGCATTCTTTGAGAAATACTGATTAGGGTTTTAGAATTAGGCTCATTATTATTTTAAAAATCTTTTTCTTAAAACTGTGGTTGGATGGCCAATTTGAGGAATGTTAGAGGAATTAATGAACAGATAGGGGAGTGGGCTATATTTCTCAAGTCCCTGCCTTCTCACCTCTATGATTCTACACTTCTGTACTTTTTTGGACTAGACATAATACATCCGAATCCATGGTGTTTAGGCACAGTATGGAGAGATTTCTTGGCCTCTTTTCTCCCTACTGACGCTCCTGCAAGATGAGGGGTTGTGCCAAAGTGTAGAAAATGTGTGACTAGAAGCACTGACACCTTTCTGAAGTTAGTCTTTGCTAACTAAATAAAACCACAGGCTACAGACTATGGTCTCTCCCCATTCTCATCTCCTGGGCAGTTTGCTTGGTTTTACAAGATTAGGACTGAAGTGGGTAGTTTCTGTAAATAGGAGCAGAGGAGGAATGTGCCCTGAGAATTGAGGTGACTGTTAGAACCCAAAGGGGAGGGTTTGGAACATCGGGACAGGGCAGGGCTCACTTATGGGTGGAACAGACAGATCTTCTGGGGTGTGATTTTTAGAGGAGACAAAGACACTATGGGATGAAATTTCTTTATAGGGGTTTAAGCAGTTGAATGCCAAAACCTTAAACTCTGTAAAGATAAAACTTAAAGATATCTGCCTGGAAGATGATTTCTTAAATTCACACTATTATACACAAGAATTTCCACGAAAGTTTCCAGAAAGCTATTTTTAATGTAGCGAGGGAAAACTGCCATAGGAAGTTGGAGTGAAGGGGGCAAAGAAAGCAAATGAAATACAGTATAAAAAATAGATCATTGACACCATGACTGTTCTGATTCTGTTTATCTTATTCAGCAGGCAAGACACACAGTAGAATTTTGGAGACAAAGACCAGAATATGTGGCCATCTCAACTAATGGAAGGATAGAAATTCTGAGCAAACTTAAAACACAAAGGGCCCCGACAAAGCAGATGCCACTGTGTTCTCATACTTCAGAGGAAGGGCCTCGGGTCCTCACTCAGAGGAGCCTCAGACCGGGTGGTTAAGTGGTAATATATATTTAAACACAGACATGGAAATCTCTCCAAGAACTTCCCTAGGACCTACCTTCCACATTGGGAGTTTCCAAACAGGCATAGTCTAAAGGATGATGTGAGACCAGGCTGGGGAGAGGAACCTTAAAGAAAAATCAAAGCTAGATAGGAGGGAAGACTCAAAATGGATAAGAAAATGCAGGAGAGACTGTCAATCTAGATAGACTGCCAAGGCCAGAGAATGCAGAAGGGGTAGTACCTATCACTGTCTTTGGCACTTAGGGACATTTCATTAAGTATCATGGAAGGAAGGGAGGGAAGACGGGGTCTCCTATAAAAGCATCCTGAGTTGTTGGAAGAGGTGGCAGGCTATAAAGTGTGCTATCATGACTAAAACAAACATGGGGCCAAATCTGGAATCCAAACAGAAAAGGATATTACTACTTCTCTTCAGAGACCTATGCAAAAGCACAACTCAGGAAACTAAAACAGGTAGCTTAGCTCATTGATAAATGATCCAAAGCACATGTGACACAGACTAGAAGCAAGGTACAAAGATAATACCTGGCAGGGTCTTTTCTGCTGAGAGCTCAGGAAAAGGAATGCCTTGAGGCAGTACTCGTGGCTTATCTCTTCTGTTCATAGTTGGTGGCCTCTGCACTTGCTCCTTCTCAAATCCCTCTTTCTACATAAAGTTTAGTTTTGCTCCAGAACCATCTGTTGAAGTGTAGTGAAAGGAAGGAAAGGAAGGAAGTGAGTTAAAGAAGAGAAAAGAAGGAAAGAAAGGAAGTGAGTTAAAGAGGAAGTAGAAAGAGCCCAGGATACAAAGGTACAGTCTTTGATGGAGGCATTTTCTTTCTCTTTTGCTCCTGCATGTTGACTCAAGAAGGACCCTCAAAATTTGACATCAGGCTGGCTGGAGTAATGCTCTTCAATTTTTCATGTCAGGGTCAGACCTTCTGCTATACCTTTGGGTGGACTTTATTAGTTAGTAAATCTTTGACGTCAGCAAAAAGCATTTCCCACATCCCTTCTCTATGTCAGACTATGGCCTTGAATGAAGCAGCCGTGCTATCCTGGCCCTTATGAACCTTAGAGTCCAGTAGGAGAGAAATAGTCACATAGGATTATCCATTTTCTTGAAAGAAAAGAACAAGAGCTATGAGAGTTCTTAACAAGCAAGCATATTTGACTAGGTGACATTTAAGCTGAGACCTAAAGAGTAAGATTTCACCAGCAACAAAGACGAAAGGTGAGGGTTTCAGGCAGAGGGAACAGCACGTGCAGAAGCAGTGACAGTTCCCAAATTACAATTTAGGAGGACCTTAGAGGCAGCGATTTGACTCTGAGTGGCGGGCTGTTTTTGCATAGCATTTTACATAGATTTTTAAAATATCAATTGTGCATATCAAAGAAAAGATGGGCTTGATGAATAGAATATTAAAAGATAAAGCCCCCCAACTCTCCCCTTGTACTACTATCATGCAGGAGCCATGAGATAGGTCTCGCTTATTTGAAGACCTGAAAGAAGGCAGTTGTGGCCAGAGCATAAACTTCAGGGGGAGACTGGCTGAAGATGCAGCTACAATTTAGGTAGAGCCAAGGAGGCCTTCTAAGGAAGATTGCAAATTTTTAATTTTATCCTAAGGGTAGTGGGAAGCCATTAACGGTTTTAAGCTGGAGAGTAACATGATCTGATTTATAGCTTAAGGAGATCACTCTGGCTTCTGGATAGAAATGAACTGCAAGGGACAAGGAGCTAACATCTGTTGAATTTCTGCGTGGGCCTGTCCCTGAACAATACACATGCATTACTCACTTAATTCTCACAACAGCCCCCCCAAAGTGGGTGTTAGCATCTTCATGTCACAAGTAAGGGAACTGAGAGGCCCTTTGAGATTATATAAACTGCCCAGCATAACACAGGGAGAAGCAAGGAAATGAGTGCAATTTGTTTTATTATTGTGCAGTGAATGCATAGGGCTTACTTTACAGCCAATAAAATCCAATGATTGTTTTCTCATAAAATTCTGTAGGTAGTTGATAGTCATATCCAGAATGCAGTGATCACAGAAAGGTTAATACATGTTTTTTTTTCAGCCAAGGGTATTCCTGACCCTGGCTGTTCATCTGAGAGATAGTGGATATAGCTGTACGATTGGAGCTATTATAGGATTCTGCTCTTAAAACCTCTCTTATCATTGTTAAATATGCGAAAGACCTCTTTTCACTGTTTTGATCTTTTTGTCAGGTTGTTTTCCAGGAAGTGGTTGCTAGGAGTGAAAAGTTTTATTATTTAGAGATAAGTGGAGCCTAGATATCCCATCCCCTTAAAAAGTACAAAAAAAAAGCCTACAGTAATTGACTTGAAAAGTATTTTTGCAACACCATTTGTACCAGTCCACCTGCTTTCTATTTACTTCTGGTTATCTCCTTTCGCTAATGATTCTCTGAAAGCACACACTAAGGTTTGCACCAAAATACTGTCCTGGAGACTGTTGGAGGAGTCTGCAGGGCTCTTAGAGCCAACAGCTGCCTCTAATGACAGTGAGCACGTGCACACTGAGTGACTACAGAGCCCCCTGCCATAAGTGTGAATGTCAGCCGGCTACACAGTACATGAATTACCCTTGAATATAATTGCCTTTACATTCTGATAATGTCTACCACCGGGGGAAAATCCATCGAGATTGAAGTTGTACCAACCAGGTTACAGGGACACTGTTCCACACACTGGGACAAGTTCCTACCCAGGCCCTGAGGTTCTTAGCTGTGTATGCCTTTGTCCCTTCTCATACCATTCCTTTAAAAATCTTTGATTATTAAGCAAAAGATGTGTGAACCCTTCATTGCTCTTGCAAAACTGCTATATGTTAGGCTCCTTATAACTTTTGTCTGGTGACTTGTCTGGTGACTGGACTTGAAACATTCTGTAACCTTGTTTGATATTTATAATGTATGACCTGCAATTTCCATAATATCTGTTGGAAAAAAAATAGACATGAGATTTCATCAGTAAGTGACTAATAATCTCTAGATAAAAGCCACAACTGCTTGTAACCAGTGTTCAGAATCACAGTTCAGACCCAGGTGGCACATTTAAGGTCACTTAGGCTAATCTTCCCACGAGGCAACTGAGGCACTGGCAGATCAAGGGACTTCCTAGGTCTACCAGGGATGCAATGGCCAGGCTCAAGCTAAATTCTACTTGCCTGACTCTCAGTTCAGAAAGACTTTAGAGACCCATATATATTTTTACACTTTTTAATAAAGAACCACAAATTTAGACTTCAAAATTAGACTTAGAATTTATTTATTGTATTTCTTACTGTACAAGGACTTGATTTTCCTCTCAATATTTGGGCAGATCCCCAGTATAAACACTTGAGGCATTTCCTTTGGCCTATGTCACAAATTACTTAGGAAAAACAACATTATGAAGGAAACTAAGTTTATCTCCAGAGTTATTGTCTTTTTCCCCATCCTCTCCCTTTGGTTTTCCTCTTAGTGTTTCTCGTGTCTTAAGATGTGTATCCCAACCTATTCATGGGCCCTTGGCCTTACGTGCTTACAGCTTAGGATACCCCTTCACATCTAGACCTTTTTACACCTCATTTTCTCTGCCTATAAACTTACCTATAAAGTATATACTATCTTATTAGCTCCTCCTTTCAGGTAGTATGTTAGCAAAACTCACGTGCTAACTAACACAAAGTCCTCCTGTTTTTGCCTATCACAAGATGTCAAGTTCTCACTATTTTAATCACTCTCTTGGATTAAGACATTATTTCTACAAACCCCTGTTAAAATGAATCACTTTTAGCTGGGAGGTAAAATCCATGAAGACAGTACTGTGTGAAGGCACTACACCATGCTGGAATTAATACATAAGCCTGTCCCCCTCCGAAATGGTATGCATTTTCCTTTGTACCATGCCTCTTGCAGTAGAAATGTACTAGCATCCAGTTCTAATCACCAAGTGTAGCTAATATATATCAAGGTGGCAGATGCCTCTGGATACTTTTTTCTGCATCTGGAACACTGATGGGAATAAGTCAATTATTATGTAACTGTGAGATTAAGTAAAGATAGATTATGAAGACACCTATTTCTTGATTCAAATTACATTTGTCAGCTTCAGAGTTAGTTACAGAAATAAGAACAGCTAGTCAGAAGTGGAATTTAACTGAAAAAGCATAAAATATGTTTACATGAATTCACTGATTCAAATATTTTGTGCAAACACTTTTAGGTAAATGGTCATTTTATACGCTGACCTTTCTATGTGCTACCAGTAGGACTGGCTTCTCTATGATCCAAAGCTCTTTCTCCTACCTTCCTCTCATATTAGATGGATCAATCAGAAAAGGGCAGCCCCCAAAGCAGAGAAGCTTAAAGTAACAGTTTCTTTCTCTGAACTCAGAGACCTAGGTAGACAGCAGCCACCAGCTTTAAGCATTAATAGTTAGAATGGCATAGGGAAAGAGATAATAAAAAATTATGCATTGGCTTTTTTTTTTTTTATGCATTGGCTTTTTAAGCTTATAATCACATTTCCCTGGCCAAAGCAAGCTGCATGGATACATCCAACTTCTAGGGAGCAGGGACATACAGTCCTACACAGGAGGAGACTGGAAATATTTAGTGGAGAGTGTTAATAATACCACACCAGATTGCTCTGGTAATTACCTGAACCTACCATTTAACTTCACTCTTTTTTGTTCTTGACAAAATGCCCTTGTTAACCTCTTACACCTGAGTTTCTATCTGGCAAATATCACCTACTTTCTAGAATATTCCATAATCTCCCTGAAAGAACTTATTTTATATCATCTTTATCCATTGAATATACATAATATTTATGGCATCCAGAATACTGTATTTTAATTAGGACTATATGTATCTGTGTTGCATCTATCTCCTTAGACCAAAAGACTATGCCTTATTCATCTGTGTAATCTAAGCTCCCGTACGGTGGTTGGCACAGGTAGACAGTCACTAAAAAACAGGGTGCTTATAAAGTCCTTGTGCAGTTTGAATTTTTAATAAGCATCCTCCTTTTTGTATAATATAATAGGGAAGGAATTTACTCAAGATTCAACTAAAACTGTGAAAGTTTTATTTGTTCTAATATATTTCTTTTATTTTCTAGTTAATAAGCTCCTATGTTATATTAAACAGCCTCAATTATGTTATTGAAAATGATATTCAAAATGATAGTGGATATGTTAAAACCTAAAAAGTTTAAATTATCCTGTCCAGTTGGGACAGAGGTGAACATGAATAATTAAAGTAATAGAATAAATGAAGATATTACCAAATAAGCCCTGATATAGAGTGAAAGAACCCTTGAACTCTTCCCAGAGAGGTCAAGGAAGGCTTTGAAGAGGAGACAATATTTGAGCTGAGTTCTTAGGAAACAGAAGGTATATCCAGATGCGAATGGTAAGGGGTAATAGTAAGGGTAGAGTCAAGAAATATGTGGTACTTTTAAGGCAACTCACTAAAATGTTGAACAGATTATTTAATGTTTGTGTCAATTTTCTCACCTGCAAAATAAGACTGTATGTACCTGCCCATCTCAAATGGCTTGTTATGAGGCAAAAGGCTATTATGTAAGAAATTGGAGAGCACCATGAAGATATAAGATGGGGACCTTGAAGGGTCAGTGGAATTTTGATGGATAGAGAAAGGGGCTTAGGACATATAAGGTGATAAGAATGGTATAAGGAAAGACTCCAAGGAGGAAAGTTGGTTAAGCCAAGGAAAATTGATCATTTTGGCAAGAATAAATAACAGCAAGTTAAGGTTCAAACACTAACCAGTCAGAAACAGGTAGAGAAGTCTAGTTTAGCAAAAAGGTAAAGTTGGTTGTCTTAATATGTCTCAGTATTTTTTGTTGGGATAGAAGGGAAGCAAATCTAGAGTTATAGAAGTGATTCAGGATCCAAACTGAAGGTTGGGGCAGGCTTCTTAATGCTTACTCTGTCTCTAACTCCATCCCTTTATTTTAAATCATGCAAGGGTATCATATATGGCCCCCGAACAATTGGGGGAGTCATATAATATGTAAATAAGTTAAAACATAGATAATGTAATTTAGTGGGGTTAAAAAATGAGAGAGAAAAAGGTTTGATAAATTGCACTCAGGGCAAAGAGAAAGATAAACACAGAGAAAGAGTCTTCTATAATGTGATTTTGAATCAGTCAGGTTGTCTTAATGGAAACCCAGATCCAAGATGGTTTAAATACTAAAGAAATGTATCACATGTAACTAAGGAGGGAAGGCATCAGAGTTGGTTGCGTCAGTAGCCCATGAATATCATGGAGATTCCAGATTCTTTCTATCTCTCCACTCTGTTGGCCTTGGTGTGTTGGGTTTGCCTTAAGGCTGGCTCTCTCCTGGTACTAAGACAGCTGCAGCAATTTCAAGGGAAATGGAATTTCCATGGCTGGCTAGGACTAATGGTCTGGAGTAGAATCTGCTCCAGGGATAAATCTCAAAAATGTTATATTGCTATCATCATCTGATTGTTCTGGGCAGAGTTGGAAACATGATGGCCCATGCGCCAAATTACTCTTGTAGATGTTTTGTTTGACTAGCACAGTGTTAAAAGAAAATTGAATGAGCTGCATTTAAAAGTCAGATAATTTTGTTTATTTCTTAAAATAATATTTCTCTATTATCTTAAAGAATCCGAAGGTTTATCTAAATGTGCCTGCATTCCACTTAGCTAAAATTGGCTAGAGTGGATTAACTACTGCCCCTTTAGACAGAGCATTCCGATTCCACCTTACTGGGCTTCATCATTCCCTAACATATTAACCTGGTCTGCTTTACTCAAGTTACTTACGGAGCCTCTCACTGGGGAAAGTACTCTTAAAGATTTTTAAGAGCCATGTGGTGTTTTTGCACCAATGAGCATATCTTTTGTAGGCACTTCTTCAATGGTTCAAAAGAAATGAGGGCAAGGGCCACATCTTGCTGGAGGGCATGTCTTTGCCAACTCTATTATTAATTAGCTGTGTTATCTTATTAACTTATAATTTCTATAGCCATAAAATTTAACAATTAACACCTGTCCCCAACAGGAATGTTACAAAGATAAATAACTTCTTTAAATTCAAAGGAAAAAAGGATGTACTTTTATTCATATTGTATTAATTAAAGAATTGCTTTCATATTTATGTTTGATATAGTCAAGAACCAGATAATTTTTTATATAGGTTTTTCAGTTAAGTATTAGTCATTTGTACCTTTTGTAAAGCCTTTAGTTCAAGGATAGGGTTTGTTGGTTGCACACCTGAACTATATTTACAAGGTAAATATATGCCTACTACTTGTATCATCCAGCATTGGTTAGGCAAAATTAAAAAAGGTTTAAAAGGAAACATTAAAAATTGAATATTGGATTTGTAATATTTTCTACACTTATAATTTTTAGAGAAAAGTAATGGCTTTCAACATTATAACAAAGCTGCATTTCTTTAATTAGGAAATATTTCAACCACAGAGAAAAAGAGAATATAACAAACACCTGTGTATCAATTAGCGCGGTACCATATTCACTTCAGATTTTAAAAATTATTATTTAAAAATTCAGTCATTACAGGGACTTTCCTGGTGGCACAGTGGTTAAAAACCTGCCTGCCGGGCTTCCCTGGTGGCGCAGTGGTTGAGAGTCCGCCTGCTGATGCAGGGGACACGGGTTCGTGCCCCGGTCCGGGAGGATCCCACATGCCGCAGAGCGGCTGGGCCCGTGAGCCATGGCCACTGAGCCTGTGCATCTGGAGTCTGTGCTCCGCAACGGGAGAGGCCACAAAAGTGAGAGGCCCGCATACTGCAAAAGTAAAAAAAAATAAAAATAAAGAACTGCCTGCCGATGCAGGGGACACGGGTTTGAGCCCTGGTCTGGGAACATCCCATATGTTGAGGATCAGCTAAGCCTGTGTGCCACAACTACTGAGCCTGCACCCTAGAGCCTGCAAGCCACAACTACTGAGCCCACATGCCACAGCTACTGAAGCCGGCGAGCCTAGAGCCTGTGCTCCACAGCAAGAGAAGCCACCACAATGAGAGAAGCCTGCGTACCACAACAAAGAGTAGCCCCCACTCGCTGCAACTAGAGAAAGCCTGAGCACAGCAACAAAGACCCAATGCAGCCAAAAATAAATTAAATTAAATTAAAAATTCAGTCATTACAGACAGTTCATTCATTACAGTTGAAGCTCTTTGTACATTTCTTCAATCCCATTCCCCATTTTACATACCCAGAGATAATAACCACTGCACTGAATTAGATGTTTATCATTCTTATGCACATTTGAAACTTTTGAAACCATATATGTATACATCTATAAATAATATATTGTTTTGCACGTTTTACAATTTTATAACCATGGTATCATAAAATACATATCCATCTGTAATTTGTTTTTGAAACTTATCCACTTTAATACATGATACTGGGGGTCATTCATTTTAAATAATATATTTTATCTCATTATGTAGAAATATCACATTATTTTAATCCATTCTCCTACTGATAAACGTTTAGATTGTTTCTACAGAGATTTTTTTATACATCACACCGTTCGTTTGTTGTACTATCTGGGGTGCATATGAATAAAGCTCTGCGTCAGAACATACCACATGGTGTTGTCACTATGAGAAGCAGAGCTATCATAGGTCAACCTTTCTTTTGTAGAGTTGCCTCTTGCGACTTATAATTAGACAGAGGGACTCACATGCTAACTGTAAATGTCAGATGCTTGAAAAGTAAAGATTATTTGAAGGAACCTGCTCTTTACAGAGAATGAATACTGATTTCTCTTCATCCCAGAACATCAAAATATATTGCTGTGGACTCTGATGCTTTTTTCCCAAATGTCTGAATTTTGGATTTAGCTTCATAAACAGTGATTTCAGCAGAGTTCAGTAACTGTTTTCCAAACTGGTAATATGATCTTACCATTTGATGAGCATAAAGTGACAAAAGTCCAGGTTCATTTTTCTTTTCCAGGGCTTAGAAAATGTGACAAATTTCAGATGTGGAACCAACATTAGATTTCAGAGCATAAAACCAACATAGCATAATTGATATGGAGCTCATACTTCAAACCACTGTTAATTTTCCCCAAAGTGTCCAAATATATATTTACATCAAACATCTCCTAGCTGAACTTTGGTTTTAATCATCCCTGAAAGAGAATGCCTATTCTGAATATGCCTATTCTGACTGTCCTCTCAGTGGTTCTCAGTTTCAACTGCTCTAGAGCAGGGGTCCCAAACCCGCAGGCTGCAGACAGGTACTGGTCCACAGCCTGTTAGGAATCAGGCCGCACAGGAGGTGAGCGGCAGGTGAGCGAGCGAAACTTCATCTGCCGCCCCCCATCACTCTCCATCGTTCACATTACCACCTGAACCTTCCCCCCGACCCCCCGCACACATGGAAAAACTGTCTTCCAAGAAACCAGTCCCTAGTGCCAAAAAGGTTGGGGACCACTGCTCTAGATGACTGCCTATCTTTCAGAGTTCTCAAATACTCTTTGTTATCAATATTTGTCTCATGGCTGCCAAATTTTCACAAGTTGGATGATATATCAGTCAACCTAAGTCATTCTATGGTAATAATGCCCAAGTTGAGATTACTTACAGTAAGGTTTATTTCTCTTCATGCTGTTTGTCAATCACAGTCATCTTCAGCTTTGTTCCATCAATCTGGGACCCAGGTAAAGGAATCATCCCGTCTTTGGAAACTGCTGTTCATGTACCAAAAGGAAAAGAGAGATGATAGAACTAAGTGATGACTCACATTATCTGCTCAGCAGTGGCCTACATTACTTCCATTCACATTTCGTTGAACAAAGGCATAAGGCCAAGCCTGCCATTTAACAAGGTGAGGAATTAAAGACCTCCCATTGAGAGGGACAAAAATATTTGGGAACAGTAATACAATCTACCACAGAGGTTGTTTTCATAGTCAAATAGGTATCCTTTTGACTGACTTTTAGGATACTTGTAAAATCAAAACTTTTTTAGGTTTTGCTAATATACAAGTAAGACCTTCTGATATCTAGGATGGGATTTAGTCCAATTTAATATTTTCTATGAATCTACAAAAAAATTAAAATCACTTTGAAAAATCAATAAATATCTGGAGGCCCCATGCATGTAATTGTGATCTAAGTCTAAACAATATTAATTTATAAACTGAACTAACTGAAATCTTTACCGTATCACTCTGAATGAAGAAAAATGACTGATCACCACTGCACTTCCATCCCAGCCATCAGGGGACCCTCAAAAACAATTTCATATGGTTAGTATTTTAAATGAGACCATGCAAATAGTCTCTTCAGATGTGATTAAAATCTCTCTTGCCATTTTTGTGTGATGTTGCAAGGAACAGAAGTTCATTTTACTTTACATAGATGGCAAAGGATAGATTTTTAGCTTTAATTGTATGTGACATGTATATCCAGGCCAGCTTTTTTTTTTTGTCTAGCAATTCTTTGTTTACTACTTTTTTTTTTTAGTTATTTGTAAGTAGCTTGTACGTTGGGCATTGAGCCCAGCTTTGCTTAATCTGACTGTCTTTGCAGCAGTCTCTCTCTGTTTTAAGATACTTTGGAAATTATTGGTTTGTTTTCTAAAAATGAAGAAAATGATCTCATTTTAGGGAGCTAGCTTCTTCTTAAATGCTATTTTATGATTAGATGGTTTAAAACAATTCCCAGTTTTCCTTTTCAATAATAGATGTGGCAACTAATCACATGGCACAACAAAATTTATTCACTCATGGAAAAATAATAATTATAGCTAACACTTATAGAATGCAACTAGCATTGTTCCAAGTGCTTTACATGTATTGATTCATCTAATACAACAACCCTATGAGATATGATACCAATATTATCCCCATTTTATAGATGAGGGATTTATAATACTTTAATAAAGATCTAAATTCAGCTTTGGAAAAATAAGTTATGTTTGGCAGGGTTTGTCAGCGAGGCTAGGAAGTTGGCCAGTTGAAGCAGGAAACCAAGAAAAGAAAGGGAAGTAGTAGTATTCTCTAAACAGAAGAATTTCAAACAAACCAACAAACCTAAAAAACTTAGGCAACTCTTTTAAGCTGTTAGTCAAAGGAGAATTATTTTCTATTTAGTTTTTGTGATAATACCCTTTTAGTTTTTATGAAGGGCAAGATCTGGAACTTATATATAGGTTACATTACCATCTTGAAACATCAGCCTTTTCTAATCTTCAAAAGAACACAGAAGCTCAGGAACTGTTCTTCTAGTTAGAATAAATACAAAGTGCAAAAATTCCAATTTTTCCTTTCTATGATTGACTACCTTCTCAATGGCTATGAGACCACAACCTATTGTAGGATAGCTGCACGTATCTAGTAGCAAAGAGGAAGTCTAAGAGCAGCTCTGACAACCCAGCCACATGTTAATCTGAAGAGCCATTTTCTATTTGTAGGAATTTTGGTAGACTATTGTATGTGTATAAAATGCTTGTACAGTGATAGACTTTATTTTATATGATTATATGACTCAACAGGTGAATAATTAACCTAATGGAAATAGTAATTAACTCCAACTCATAGTTCCAAAGTTGTATTTGATTTAAAAAATCACTAAAGATTTAAAAAATTATATAAGATGAAGAAAATAATCAAATTAAAGTATTAATGAGTCACATTTTAATTCAATTTATAGTAGTTTCAATTTGCTAACTTTTTATTGGTCTTCTCAAACAAGGGGTTAAATTTCAGCAGACTCGAAGTCCTTCTAAATGTCAGGAGTAACATCAGTCCACTCTCACCAGCTCATCCTTGAAAGTAGAAACTCTAAAAAATTATCTTTTACTAGGTTTATTTTCTACATTTGTTAAGTATACTATAAAGTATTTAAACCCTTAAACACTAGAAAGAATTTTCATAGGAAAATTAGAGAAACTAAGAGAAAAAGCAGGAGGAGAATAATAACTGGATTTGTCAATAGCTTGAATGTGGCTGAGAGAAAGGAGGCAGTCCTTTAACTAGTTATATCGAAGAGATGGAACAATATTCAGGTTTATGTCTTTGGTAAGTCAGACTGGAAATGTTAGGCAAACGTAGTATGTCACCTTTCCTCCAAAACTTAATGCTCCTTTTCCTGAATATATTGTTACTTTGACTTTTATCAAATTTTAGTGACAGGTAACATTAAGTAGTAATAAAAGCCCTCTAAATAATTTGCAATTGTCTTAACTTAAAAAAATGTGGTTAAGTGCTCTACACATACAGCTTTTTCCATGTTCTTCTGGTTAAAGAGTAGATAGAAAAAACTTAAACATGGCAAGCCTGTGACATGCCAAAGGTCACATAACCTGTAGGTACAACCAGATTTCCTAATTACTAATCTAGTGCAATATTTTAAGGTGATGATTACTAAATCCGATGATCAGTTAACGATGCACCTGACACACACCCTTCCCGTTTCATAAAAGTTATCCCAGTAACCTTTGTGAATCCATGCATTAAAACCTAATTGCTTCAGGATATCATCTAAAGTCTGTGGTTTTCGTTTTTTTGTTTGTTTTTTTGGCGTGGAGTGGACTGTACATGTAGGCTCAAAGAAAAATTCAGAGTTTATCACCTCCTTGGAACTCTTTTCCTACAGGTCCAAAAGGATAAATGGATAAAGTGATACTAGGCTGAAAACGATTTAGAGAACCAGTATCCGTATGCTTCTATTTTACAACAATGAAGCAGCTTTAAAGTAGGAGAGTGTCTACAATTTTGCATTTTAAAAAGCAATTTTTAAAAAGGAAAGCTGTCGTGTTCTGGAATTTCCCCCTGTCTCTTTGCGGTCCCCCGAATTCCAATCCTCCGAATGGCTAAGTCGCATAGCTGAAAGGATTTTGCTCATTTTTTCCAAAACACTTCACATCTGGGCAGTCGCCAACCATGGAAAGTTTCAAGTAAACGTAACATTTGGGAGAGGGACAAGCTCGTCTGGGGCTGCCGCCGCGGGTCCGCGGCCCTCAGAGGCGTCGCCACACGCCCTTACCGGATAGCCGGGGACCAGCGGCAAGCTTTGACCAGCCGAGCTCCGACGGCCAAACTCCAGCCCCGGCCAAGCCCCCTGACCGTCGGCCCCTGGGCGGCAGGGGCTCTTGCCAATCAGTCTCCGAGACAGTTCGAGGCCCCAGAGTCCAGGAGCCCATCCGCTTCGTAAATGACGAGACCACTAAGGACCCAGTTCCCAACGAGGGCACTCTCGGTGCTGACGAAGCGAGAGAAAAAGGGCTACTCTGGAGCCCTGCCTGGCTCCCCCGCCTCACACGTCAGCTTGACTCCTCCCCCCAGTCCCCCGCCAGTCTTCCGCGCCAGTCTTCCGCGCCAGTCTTCCGCGCCACTCTCCGCGCACCGGGCGCCGAGATAAATTTGACTGCTCCAGTCACCAATCAGAAGCGAGGTCGGTGATCTGAGCTAATCGGAGCAGGCGAAGGGGGCAGGCCGCCGGCGTCCTCCCGCCCCTAGGAGGGTGAGCGCCGAATGTCTCGGGCCCGCCCCTGCGCCTCAGCCTCAGTGCCGAGTCCTCCGCGGTGTGAGAAGTAGCCGCGGGCAGCCTCAGAAGCAGCAGCAGCAGCAGCAGTAGCGGCGGCGGCGGCGGCGGCGCCTGTGAGAGCCGCAGACGGGACCACACCCACCTCACTGTCCCTGCCCTCTTTTGCCCTCTGGCCGTCCCGCCGGAGACCAAGTTCCCGGAGGAGAGCGGCCGCCCACGTCCGGAGCATCCTCCCCTGTTGAGCGGGCACTGACGGACCCGGCGGCATGATGCGGCTGCGAGGCTCGGCGATGCTGCGGGACCTGCTCCTTCGCCCGCCCGCCGACGCCTGCGCGGTTCTGAGGCGGGCGCAGCCCCTCGCCACCCTGTGCCGGCGCCCCCGGGGCGGGGGACGAACTGGCCAGGCGGCCGCCGCGCGGCTCTACCCGTGGTGGGGCGGGGGCGGCCGGCCGGCGGGACCCCTCGTGAGGGGCCTCTCCAGCTCCCCCTCAGAGATCCTGCAGGAGCTGGGCAAGGGGGGCACGCAGCAGCCGCAGCAGCAGCCGCAGCAGCAGCCGCCGCCGCCTCCGCAGCAGCCGCAGCCCGGGGCGTCGCCGCCCGCGGCCCCGCCGGCGTCCGGCCCCAAGGACGGCTCGGGGGAGACAGACGGGATCGGCAACAGCGAGGGCAAGGAGCTGGTGGTTTCAGGCGAAAAGTGAGTGTCTCCGCGAGGCGCAGGAGGCCTTGTCCCGCGTGGGGCCCGGGCCCGGGAGGGGCCTGCGGTGGGGAGGGATGGGAGCGGAGGTTCGAGAAGGAGAAAGAAAGAGATGCCGGGCAGCCTGCGCAGTCTGCGCCATGTGATTAGGCCCGGCCCCGCCCGCGCCTTCCCCGCCTGAGCCCCTCGCTCGGCCCTCACTTCCCTTCCCCGCCGCCGGGTGGAGCAGCCAAGGGGCCGGAGGGGCCAGCCTGCCACCCCCCTACCCCCCACCACGCTGGAGCTGTGGCAGCCCGGCCCACGCCGCGTGCTCAGCGCCCCGGCTCCGGGCTGCAGTGCCTGGCCGCCCGCCCAGCTCTTGGTGGGTGGTGCCCCACGAACATCACCGAGTGACATTTAGGAGTCGGGCGATGGGCAAAGCATGTGCCTTCCTGACTCGCTGCTTTTCTAGGCTCGAGTTTCCTCTCTGCCTGCCCTCCTTCGATCTCTGCCACCGTCTCTTTGGAAGCCTAACGTAGCAGAGTATTCTGAATATTTCTGGAGTGGCTTCTTCAGGCGTGTGTAGAGCCATCTGGGGCACCGGAAATAACGTTTCCGAAAGGAGATTAGGAGGAAAAGGGTCATGTGGCCGAGAAGACAGGGCACGCAGTACAGACCACCTGTTGGCACTGAGGACCAGCTTTGGCCTGTCTGACATCTTCCATAAGATGGGCGAATTTTTGAAAATACAACTCAAAATAGCCAAGATGAAATGTGACGGGTAAAACACTAACTCAGAAAAAACCCGAGTTAAGTAGCGTTTGTGGATTAAATAAATTGTGATAGGGTGTTACCTCATCTATTCAGCAGAGCAGTTGAGTTTTAAAACAAAATTGGTTTTTCCTACGCAGTATGAGAGGATATTTGTCTTGAGTTAATATAAATGGACGCAAACTTTTTCTCACTGTAGGTAAAAATTTACCTGCCTGCTTTCTTTATATCCTGCTATTTTTCTGACTTTGCACTGACGTTATGTGACCTGTTTTGTTTCCCTTCTACTTACATTGCTTTTTCCAGCCCCATAGTATCATAAGTCAAACTGAAAGTGTGATTCTTATACTTTCAGTCTCAGACCTGGCTTAATGTTTCCTGTAATTGAAATTGGCACCTTCCTAAAACGTTCCAAGCTAAAGTTGTTTTCCCAGACTGAAAAATGTTATTTAAAAAAAAAAATCACTTGGTGATGAGCAAAATTTGTGATATCCTGTGATAATGGTTTTATGCCACAAAGTAGCCTATGACTGTGGCAGGTCATTTAACATCTTCAGTTGGATGACTCAAATGTGTTCACATTCTAAAAAGCTAGATTTTTGTCAAATTTCTACCTCTTTAATGTTCTTGAGAGACTAGAATGTGTATGCTTTTTTTTTATACATCTTTATTGGAGTATAATTGCTTTACAATGGTGTGTTAGTTTCTGCTTTATAACAAAGTGAATCAGTTATACATATACATATGTTCCCATATCTCTTCCCTCGTGCATCTCCCTCCCTCCCACCCTCCCTATCCCACCCCTCTAGGTGGTCACAAAGCACCGATCTGATCTCCCTGTGTGCTAAGCTGATCTCCCTGTGCTATGTGGCTGCTTCCCACTAGCTATCTATTTTACGTTTGGTAGTGTATATATGTCCATGCCACTCTCTCACTTTGTCACAGTTTACCCTTCCCCCTCTCCATATCCTCAAGTCCATTCTCTAGTAGGTCTGTGTCTTTATTCCCATCTTGCCCCTAGGTTCTTCGATTGTGTATGCTTAATTTCATTTGGTACTCACTTACCTTACTTTTAACATCATCTGAATTACCAGGCATGTAACAAGTTTAAGTACAGGTGCCCAGAATTGAAAAATGAGGTTACTAGCATTTAGAAGTTGTCCTTAAAGGTTATATGATGGGAACAGCCTTCTATTGAAAAGATGCCTTGCATTCTGTCTCTTCAGTGACTCTTGTATCCCTCTTTTTTCCCCTTCTGTCAGATAGAAAATTGAGCTGCTTTTGTGATTTACATGTTTCCCAGAAGCTTCTAGCTCCATTGCTGTCAAAATAAGAAATCATTTCTTAGCAATAACTTTGAAACACTGTTTTGTCTAATACTTATTGACAACTCTACATAAAAAATGTCCCATCCTGTCCCTCCCAGCCCCCCCAATAAAACCTGTTTAGTGAGGGAATCCTTCAAGAATATTTGCTCAATCCCACTACTGGTCATATACCCTGAGAAAACTATAATTCAAAAAGAGTCATGTATCACAATGTTCATTGCAGCTCTATTTACAATAGCCAGGACATGGAAGCAACCTAAGTGTCCATAGACAGATGAATGGATAAAGAAGATGTGGCACATATATACAATGGAATATTACTCAGCCATAAAAGGAAACGAAATTGAGTTATTTGTAGTGAGGTGGATGGACCTAGAGTCTGTCATGCAGAGTGAAGTAAGTCAGAAAGAGAAAAACAAATACCGTAAGCTAACACATATATATTGAATCTAAAAAAAGAAAGGTTCTGAAGAATCTAGGGCCAGGACAGGAATAAAGATGCAGACATAGAGAATGGACCTGAGGACACTGGGAGGGAGAAGGGTAAGCTGGGACAAAGTGAGAGATAGCATTGACATATATACACTACCAAATGTAAAATAGCTAGCTAGTGGGAAGCAGCTGCATAGCACAGGGAGATCAGCTCGGTGCTCTGTGACCACCTAGAGGGGTGGGATAGGGAGGGTGGGATAGGGAGGGTGGGAGGGAGACACAAGAGGGAGGAGATATGGGGATATATGTATAGCTGATTCACTTTGTTATAAAGCAGAAACTAACACCATTGTAAAGCAGTTACACTCCAATAAAGATGTTTAAAAAAACCAAAAACCAAAAAACCCTCAGTATATTAAAATTAATAAAAGTATTAAATATAATTATATTAAATATATAAAATAAACGTTAAAAAAATTTTTTTAAAAAACGAATATTTGCTCAGATGCCCTGTGAGTTTGAATGGCCAATAACAAAACCTTGTTTACCTTAGTTCGAAGGAGTCTGTTTTTGCCACCAAAGTTTGGAGCAATAGCTAGATGGGTTTAGGAGCAATCTAGGTATATGAAAAACCTGAGAGCTTTCAATCAAGGATTTCAGGAGTGAACCCCAGCTATCTCCAAATTACATTATAAAATTAAGAGCACTGGCCTCAAGATTGTGAAAAAAATTTTTAATCTGGTTAAAGGTTTATTTCCTGAATGATCTTGTTTTTAGGTGTAGCTTTCTTCCCTTGACTTCATCCATTTTGACTTTATGTGGTAAACATTTCTTTTATTCTGGGAGGTAAGGTTCCAGTTGATCCTGTTATCCTTTCTTATGCTCAGCTTCCAAAGCATAGGTCATCCCTGAATCATCAAGCCACCTGGAATGCCAGCACTCAGGTTTCTGCCAGGTTCTATAGATGATTATTAGAAGAAATAGCCACGTGAAAATTAAATGAGTTAAGATTTTGTAAAAGGCTTATTGGGACAATATTTGGCATTTGTTAAATACTCTATAATTTCTCATTTTAAAAAATTGCTTCATTTTTTGTAAAACCTTACAAGGACATTAGCCTTTGAATTTTAGGCTCAAATGAGAAATTTCTTTTTTTTTTTTTTTGGTTTCCAGAAAAAATTTCTCTTGAGAGATCGTTGTACTTCTGTGAAAATGTGATACGCACTGTTTACTTTTTTGCCCTGCTTACCAATAAGCTCAGAGTGAATTTAATACTTAACCATAGCAATTTTATTAGTTCATGTGGCTGGGATATTTGCTTTTCCTCCTTCTCTTGGTCTTACTTTATATTTTACTAACCATACCATATTATATTCTGGAAGGAGGTACGATGTAAGTGAGTTATCTTCTTATCTTTTTCCATAGTCAGACTCTTTGAACCACCGTCATCCTAGCCATCTCCTTCAACCAACTTCAATTCTGGTTTAGGTCACTGGTTAAAGTTAAGATTTTACTACTGTCCTAAATATCTTACAGAAAAATATAATGTTCATTGCTCAGTTTTCCCTGCAGTGCTCTTATTTAATTTTGTTATTATTATTCCATCATTTAGGAAACCACTTTGCATGGCTCTCTTCATTTTTTATTTTATTTTATTTTCCTCACAGATTTTATTTTATTAGTAGTATTTTTTTGGAATATAATTGCTTCACAATGTTGTGTTAGTTTTCTCTGTACGATGAAGTGAATCAGCTATACGTATGCCTGTATCACCTCCCAGCCCAGCCCCCACATCTCACCCATCTAGGTCGTCACAGACTGCTGAGCTGAGCTTCCTGTGCTTTATAGCATCTCTTCATTTTTTAAATTGTTCTCTCTTGTTCTGTGGCTCTTTTTGGATTTGCTCACTGGGTAAACCCTGAGGCTGAGAGGCCTTTGCTTCTTTCCCACTTGTCTACCTTCTCCATGGCATATCCTCTAATCTTTGTGTAGATAATAGTTCATCTTTCATCCAAGCTTTGTTCTCATATTTATCTCCACATAGCTGATGACTTCAGATTTAAAATCTGTACCCCCATATCCATTCTTTTGTCTCATTTCAATCTATTTTGCATGTTGTTTCAAGATTAATTATAGAGTTTTAATTTCAAAATACTACTTCCAGAAAACCAGTATGGACTGGGATGAGCATTATATCAAACAGTGCTATGTAGCATTTGAGATTCTTGATTAACCTTTATTTTAGGCCAATTATTGCCCAACATGAACGTTTTTATCACACTGTCTTCTCTCTCAAGAATGCCACACTTCATTTCTGTAAAACCCAGAAGTGTATATTCTGTCTTAGTGAAGGATCTCTGGGAAGCGTTGGCAGGTGGGGAATAGGGCACGTATTTTTAAGTTACTTTTTGTTTGGGCATTTTATTTTTTAATTAGAAAGGGAAAGAGAAAGAAGGACCATGCTGAGAAAGTATCAGCATGTGTATGCTCTTTAGAAAATAGGTAATTCGTACAAGATACAATATTGAAAGTATTTCATTAAAATAAGATCATTTTCCCCCTGTCAGATTGGCAGATGTTAAATTAAGTGATGCCAAGGGTATAGGAAATAGGAACTCTTAGGTTGCTGATGGAAGTATAAATTCACCTGTTTTGGAAGGCAGTTTGGTAGTATCTCTTAAAAACTGCATACCCATGATGCAGTAATTGTATGTTTGCTCATCTATATAGTTACAAATATATTAAAAGAGAAGGTGCAAACAAAAATGATTTCTGCTAGCTTCAGATAATGTGATTTTATTTTGGTAGTTCATATTCTTTTTTTTTTTAATATCTTTATTGGAGTATAATTGCTTTACAATGGTGTGTTAGTTTCTGCTTTATAACAAAGTGAATCAGTTATACATATACATATGTTCCCATATCTCTTCCTTGCGTCTTCCTCCCACCCTCCCTATCCCATCCCTCTAGGTGGTCACAATCAATGGAAATCAAGGGGGAAAGAATCGTTACCCCACATGCTGTGCAAATTGAATTTCGAAGATTAAGTACTTAAGTATTTCAGCAACATTGAATTAGGTCTATTGTATAGAATAGTACTGATAACGAGGTTGAAGCAGTATTTGGGAAATATAGATAATATATTTTGGAATAGAAAGAACCTGTGTTGAAATAGGGGACAAATTCTGATATGATCCTTTAATAATGCATTTGCTTTTAATTTGTAAAAGTGAACATGTTTACAATTCACTTAAACTAAAATCAAGATTGAAAATACATTTAATTTTGGGTGTGGGACTTCTCAGTGAACACCTCAGTCATCTTATTTGCGATTTCCTCAAAATTAAAATTCTATTCTAGATTACAGTTATCAGTGAGTTTGAGTTTTGTTTGAATGGCCAGCCATAACATATATCATAAAATTTTTTGCTGCCTAATGTTTATTTTAAACCACATGTATCTATTTAGCTATTGATAATATCTGGACATAATCTGTAATAAACTGCAAGCTCTTAATTAATACTTAGATGTAATTCACTGAAGGAGCATGAACGAGATCCTGAAGTTTAGTCTACTTGAGTTTCAGCTTCTTGTTTCTAGGCTTTACTTTTTTTTTTTTTTTTTTTGCGGTACACGGGCCTCTCACTGTTGTGGCCTCTCCTGTTGCGGAGCACAGGCTCCGGACGCGCAGGCTCAGCGGCCATGGCTTACGGGCCCAGCCACTCCGCGGCATGTGGGATCTTCCCGGACCGGGACACGAACCCGTGTCCCCTGCATCGGCAGGCGGACTCTCAACCACTGCGCCACCAGGGAAGCCCCCTTCTACTACTTTTTGTAAGCAACTGGAGATCAAACCGCATAGAAAATTTTGTATTATAACTTCTGACTTAACATTATATTCTCCTATATCCCTAAAAAGTTATCTGTATTCATTTTATATTACTGAATAAGAAATTCTTATGTGGATGTACCATAACTGACTTAACCATTCCACTTATGTGGACCACAAATTTTTCCCCACTTTTCTCTAATAAGTATAATACTGTGCCAAAAATATTAGTGAATAAATCTTTCTACACCTCAGTTTGTTTTGTTAGCCTAGATTCCTAAAAAGGTACAAATATTTTCTCTGTCATCAGAGAAAACACATCTGTTAAATTTAAAATTTGTAAATCTCTACCTTACTGTCCTAGTCTGCTATCCTAATAGCCTGTTTTTAGTATGTATAACGGTAAGCATCCTCACATTGAAAAAAGTTATGAAAAAGTTTATGAATGGATTTATACAGCTATTTATCAGCATTATCTAGTTGTATTCTCTTTTATCCTCAAACATCAAACTTTTTAATTTCTAAACCGTTTTTGGCGTAAGTCTCCTTAGAAAATGTTGCCTATTTTTCTGCCATATTAAAATTTATATTATAAAATATAGAGTTTAACATTTCTTGTTCAACTTAGGTTTACTGTAAGGGGGTGTTACTGTACTGTGCTAAAATACAGTTATGTTCTAAGACAAGTATTGGCAAACTTTTTCTCTGAAGGGTCAAATAGTACATATTTTTGGCTTCACAAGCTATCTGGTCTGTTAAAATTATTCAGATTAGCTGTTGTAGTGAAGAAGCCATAGACAATAGGTAAATGAGTAGGCATGGCTGTCGTGCAATAGAACTTGATTTACAAAAACCTGTGGCCATTGCGGTAGTTTGCTATTAGTGGCCCCTGCACTAAAATGTATTTATTTGTGTAAGGTTTTCTCTCATACTCTGATTGGTTCTGTTTTGAATGGTTTGTTCTTCTGTGGATTTTTGTATCTTGTATCAGTTGCTACATTTTGTTCTTGGCCTCCACTTTAGCTATTTTCCCTCACTTTCATCTTCTGTATCTAATTCCCCTTAGCTTTAAAAAAAATTTGAGGTAAAATTAATGTAACATAAAATTTACTCTTTTGACCATTTTTAAGTGTACAGTTCAGTGGTATTAAGTACTACCATTACTTTTTAAAAGAACCCAGATAATTAAGCTTTATATGTAAAATATGTATCTATAGATCCTTTATGTCTACATAGGTCCTGAGTGAGTAAAGTTTATGATCTTTAGTATAGGAGTTTAGGAGGACATCTATTTTGAGCAGCTCAAAAACTGAGAGTTAGAGTTGGAAGTGACTTTAAAGACATCTAGTTCCACCTCATTTTACATATTTTATAAACTGGCTACAGGTATTAAATGACCTAACCAAGTTCGTACAATATTAGGACTTACTGTGTTTTTTCTTCCAGTATTAGGAGAATAATAAAATACTTTATTGAATTGATTACTTTTTTAGGTTCAGTATTTGAAGAGACCTTAAAAACCCATCTCCACAGCTGAACGTTTTTTCTCTTCTGTTATACTCCCTACAGGTTGTTATTCATCTCTGCTTGAATACTTCTTGACAAGAGAATTTAGTCCCTTTGAAGGCAGCCCATTCCATTTTCAGAGTTGTTTTGTTTTTCCTTATGTGTAGCTGGTCTGCCTTTTGTTAACTTCTACCTATATATTTTAGTTATTTTGAAGAAGTCATCTCTAGTGTGATATCAAATTGATTGCAGTAACAGAATTCACACATCTGTATTTTTACAACTAGAATGATTTGTTAACAGATACTTGACAGAAGGAATACAAGGTTGGAAGGACTAACAGAATTGGACCTTAGGGACTTGATCTTCCCAGGTCCTCATTCTCCCATCGGAATCAGGCAGACTGTCCCCCTGGGTTAGACTTCTAAAGCTCTACACGTGGACAAATTGCCATCAGCTGATGTGGACAGCCTGGCCACTTCCTTACGTAAAGCTGGCTTTTGTGCTTCTTACTTTGACTTGCTCTTGAATAAATTTAAATAAAGTCCAGCCAAAACAGCAGCCCTAATTTAATATAATCTCATCCTTGCTTTGTACAAGGTACAGTTTCAACAAGGCAGAATAACAATTTAGTCATCTAACATAAGTAATTCCCCTATTAGCATTTTGGTTAGAAATTCTTCAATATGTAAGGAGTCTCATCTTTCATTATTCTGAATAAACTCCAGGTATTCCTCCTAAAATGGAGTGTAACAGCTCAGCACAGCCAGTGTGGCATAGCAGGAGGAATCTGGGATTAGGAACCAAGTACTGGCTTTCTAGGACTAAATCTGGTCCAGTCACTTAAGAGTTGTGTGACATTGGACATACATATTGCTTGACTTTGAGACTCTGTCCTTATCTGTAAATAGGGGACAGTTTACCCACTTTGCTTTATCACATGAAGTTATAAGATGAAACAACAGAAAGTCCTTTTTTAACAATAAAACTTTAAAAGATGTAAGATTTTGTTTTTAAATTCCCCAATAATTAGCCTTGGGACAAAATGATTTAGAGATTGAGCAGAATTTATCACTTTGTCAGATTTACAATGGTATATGGTCAGCCACTATCAATTCAGCTTTCAACCTCACAGGTTTAATCTGCTAATTTACTGGTGTTGATGGACACTTTCTATCAGTCAGATCACTCTGAAAATCAAAATGATAAACTGATTTAGAAACAACTCCAGATATTTTTTAAAGATCATTGTTTTAAAATGAAGACATAAGTAAAAACACCAAAGCATTCTTTTTTATTCTATCAGTGAGCATCATTTTTTTTAAACCTAGTTGAAAGTTTTTGATTATCTAATAGGTTTACCACACTACACTGTATTACGCATTTGAGTTATATGGGGTTGACAAAAAAAAAAAAAAAAGACAGACATTACTCTAGCTTTTATAGTTTGGAAAGGTCAAGTAATATGAAACGTTATTTAACAATAAGACAATATAGTTAGTTTCCATTTCTTTTCCTCTTCTCATTTTGCAGTTCATTTTCCTCCTTTCATTTGATAGTACAGTTTTTTATGTAGAAAATTTTGATAGAATAGATAGTACCAAGCCAAATTATAAACTGAATATCAGACTGAGGAGTTTTAATTGTCCTTTGGTATTGGGAAACTGGTTGATCAGTAATCAAAGACAGTGTCTCTTTTCATGTTTGCAGAAATTGCCCCTGAATTTAAACTCCATATGTAAATTTTTGGTAGTCTCTTCATTTATTGGTTGATTTATATAGATCTCTCTCAACCCTGAAAATTAGGTATTTTAACAGCTCATGGGTGGAAACAGGCACCTTAATTCACATATACTGTGCTCTAACTGTTCGCTGTTCTTCGTGAATACCCAGTGAATGGTTACCTTCATTGCTGTGGTCATTCTGTTTCCTTGGCCGGAAACCTCTTCTGTTGCCATATTTCCAGCTTCTACCCATCTTTCAAGTCTAGCTCTAATTCCACCTCTTCTAAAACTTTACCTTATTAGTCCACAGTGAGGTAATTTTCCAGTGATTGGATCCCATTGTTTCTTTCTTGTAATTCCTCATGATGTATGTCTTCTATTTTCCTTTTAGACTGTAATTGTTTCTTTCTTGTAATTCCTCATGATGTATGTCTTCTATTTTCCTTTTAGACTTTAGTAATGACTACTGTAATGCTGTACATGTTATAGATGCCAGTTAAATACATGGGATTTTTTTTTTTAATTTTTTAAAGAAATCATTTCTGTGTTGTAGGCAGGTATTTTGTGAGGGTAAAGTAGGAGGAGGAATGGGTAAAAGAAGGAACAAAATGGCAGTGAAAAGATCTTAAAGGCAGAAATTAGAAAGAAAATGAGGGAGAATAAAAGGGAAGGAATAAAAAGGTATGAAACAAGGACTTTATTTTGGATTTAACTATCCCATTTTAGTTGCTGAGTGTCATAACCATTCATGTTTTTCCTTAAGGAATCTAAGGGCTTATCAACAATTGTTGATATTACAATTTGAAAGCCTGTTATAGTCTATTTTTTTTGTCATTAAAACTTAAATACTTCTCAAGAATATCCTAGTTACTATATAGTCTGAAAACTATAATTTTTAGCTTTTGAATTTTAAGAGCAAAATGTATTATCATGAAACGTTGCCACAAAACCATATTAAATTTGGGGAAAGAAAAGGGGGTAATACCAAGAAAGGTCTTTGGAATAACTTCTGTGTGTTGTTTGGGGAGAATCTGTGCATTTGTTCACCAGACTGTTGAAGTGAACTCATTCTCAAATAAGAGTCAGAGCTTTTAAATGCTGAGATTGGTAGTACTTTTTTTAAAAAAATCAATTTTGAACATTTATTTTGCGAGCATATTTTTTAGGGATGACTTAAATCTCTCTCCTATGGATAAAAATTAGTCTCTTCTCCAAAAGCAAGTAAATATTTACCTTTTTTTGCTAGCTGTGGAAGTAAACATGGTCATTTTAATTTTTTTGCCCTATGTACCATAAGCTAAAGAAGTGTATATTTTATGTTACTTACATAGCTTTTAGGCAAAACAAATACCATTTACTGTGATAAATACATAGAAAGCTTATTCTGCAGTTTAAAGTGATAAACTACCACTATCTGAAGTTTATTTGACAAACCACTTTCTGTAAATAATTGGTATGTTATTTTCCACTGATTGTTTTTGACAGCTGGCTCAATTTTTCTTTAAATGTATTATATTAAGTCATCAGTATTGTTGAATCCTGTTTAATGGTTTTAGATCAGGCTAAAACCTAGAAAAATTGTACCTTATAAAAGTAATAACTAGCTAGCACGTTTGAGAGCCAGTAAAACTGTAGTGGTATATAGTTTGGACTCTGGATTCAGAGAAACAGAGGTTCTAACTATATCTCTACCACTTTGCAGTCTTGGGAAGTTTGTTGACCTGTCTGAGCCTCTGTGAAATGGGGATAGAGTTAGTCATTTTTTTTTAACAAATAATGAATAAATTGAGCTTCTACTGTGTGCCAGGAACCATACTATATTTTGGATAATGGTACCTTCTGTTATGACATCATTGGAGGGATTAAATTAGAACGAATGTAAAACAGCAGAGTACTTAACAAAAGTGATCAATAAATTTTAACTCTTATTATTAAAATATCCCAAATACATTTTTAAAAGTTCTTTAAGAGCCAGAATTGCTTCAGGGAATATTTATATATCTGGGATATATCATTAAATTACAATAATCCTATGTGTTAGTTTTTTTTTAAACATTGGTATGAAATTCCTATACTTTAGGGTTGACTTTAAGAACTAAAAGTTGGTATAACAGCTTTGAAAACAAGTATAAATGATATTAATGCCAACATTAATGTGTCTTTTAGGAGAAATTTTATATGTCCATATGTAAATGTACATGCTCTGTGAAACAACACTGTATTCTATTGTCTTTTAAGTTAGAAATATATGGACCACTCTCTAATTTTCTCTCTTTCTTGAAATACAGGTAAAGTCTTTCCAGATATTTTATATATAACACATTCTATACATATACACACACATATATATTTCTACCTTTGATTTTAATAGTGATGGATGGAGAGGGGATTGGTCTGCCCTAGATCTAAAATTCTCATAACATCACTATAATACTTATGGCAGTCATAGGTGTTCAGAATATTGAAATGTATTCATTTCAGTTTCAGAGCCCCCAGAAAGAAGACATTAAATAGGTTCATTATAGTTTGTTTACCTGAAAGCTTTTCAACGGATAGGAAAAATTTTTTCTTGATTAAAAGTTTGGTTAATCATAGCACTTTATACTAGATTTTAATGTATTTTTATGGTAAAATTTTTATTCTAACAGTCTTTGTGATTTGTGGCATTTGGTCTGTACATGTAAAAGCCTAGGTCACTTTAGACATAGTAACTACAACTACCAACGATTGAGTACTTACTCTCTGCCAGGCAGTGCTCTAAAGATATTGAATGTATTAAGTCAACTGATTCTCACAAGAACCCTGTGAGGCAGGCCCTATTATCTCCCTTTCTCAGATGAGGAAATTGATTAACAGAAAGGTTAATTAATTTATCCAGGGTGACTCAGCCAGTAAGTATTGTAGCCAGGATTCAAGGACTTACGCACTAGTCTTCACTGTCCAGTACTTAATTGTTCTCTCCCCCAGATTTACAATCAGGTTAACTTTGAACAATATATATGTATAGTCATCATATTAAAAAACAATAACAACAAGAGAACAAAGTATTGACTCTTACCTGAGCATTGGCTAGGCTCCATAATTAATATTGGGTGATTGTATTAGGCTGTACAGGAAGGTATTACCATAACAGATGGCTAGGCATTAGCACCACTAGAAATAGTACTCAAGATTTTAAAACTTGGGATTAAAGGATATCTGTATTAATTAATGAATCATTTTTTAAACTTGTTTTTCAGTGCGGTTTCAGTAATACTGTTTGATTTTGGTAAATCAGCATTTATTATGATATTAGGTCTTGATGAATAGATCAACTCAACTGTAGTTTGGTTCAGTGATTATTTTTAAATGGATATAGCTAAAATCCACTTGAATGTTCACATAAGGGTTAATTTTGTCTTCTTTTTTCCCCCCTTTAGTAAAATAAAGCAGGGTCTGTTACCTAGCTTGGAAGATTTGCTATTCTATACAATCGCAGAAGGACAAGAGAAAATACCTGTTCATAAATTTATTACAGTAAGTTTTTATATTTTTCTATCTTCACTTTTTAAAAATCAGTAATACTGAATCAATAATATGGTAATATTGAAATGTAGTTTTAAAGATCATCTGACGTGTAGATTCTGACTGACACTGTTTCTCTTATTTTCAAATTTTCATCATGCTCATTTCAAGGTAATCAATGAAAGAAAATGAAAGAAACAATGAGAAACTTGTCCAGAAAGTGGGTAATAGTGACACTAAAATGCCATATACATATTCAGGTCTTGTGTAGAAGTTTTTATATACAGGAGTTAAAAACTTGTAGTTGGAATAAGCATATACCTTATTTGCACTATATATTTACAAACTCTTATTTTTTTAAAAACAGGCACTCAAATCTACAGGATTGCGAACGTCTGATCCCAGGTTGAAAGAGTGTATGGATATGTTAAGATTAACTCTTCAAACAACATCAGATGGTGTCATGCTAGACAAAGATCTTTTTAAAAAGTAAAAATTTCTGCCAAACCTTTAATGGTCACTTGCTATGCTATATGGTGATTTTTCTTTTAAAACGAAATTGCATCTTTGAAGACCAGTGCTTCCTGTGTAACTGAAAAAAAGGGAGGAGGGGACTTATAAACATAAATTGTTTGGAACAACTTGGTGCACATTAAAGTTCTATAATACATTGGGGCTAAGAATATACTTTGAAACTGTTCTGAGGAAGCGTAGCCATGGATGTTTCCAATTTATAGTACCTGGAGATTGCATTCGGTTTGAATAGAGCACACTCTTTGTCCTGTCATGGTTTAAATTGATCTCTTAATTCATCTGCATATCTTGCAGCCTTTCTCAGCATGGTCTCAGTTCTTTCCTACAAGGTGTTTTAGATGACACCGTAAAATGAGATGGCTTCAGGCAGCCTATATTCGTTAGTTTTATATGTCTCTGTTGTCTGCTTCTCTCCTCTCTTCAGACATATTACTACATAGGCTTTTGGCTGTTTTTGTTTTCTTCATAATGTTTAAAAACTTAATGCTAACTTTGGACATGAATGCCTTCATTTGGTTGAATGAGAATATTTATTTTGACTTTCTTATATTTGCATATCTTTATTATTTATCTTCATTAATGTGTTCCTACTAGTCTGATTGCTTAATGATTTAATAGACAGCAAGTTTGTCATGGATCCCAAGGAGGTAAATGGTATTTTACAACTAAAATTAAATGAAAACTTGTATAAAACTGTAAACACTACTGTAAGGTATTGGCTTTTTCCAGACCATAGGCTTAGGTTGGAATAGATCCAATGAATTCCAGCATCTACCTTGAAAGTTTATTTGTATGTATGCATTTTTATTATTTTTTTTCTTTTATTGTCTTTTGGGGGCTAGATGATTTGTTCTAGATGTCTCCTGGGAATATCCTGGAATATTAAGTCATTTGAAGGTATAAGTATTTAACTGAGATCCTCCCAAGTATCTTGGCATACTGTGAAGCACTGCTGGCAATTTTAGATCTCTGTCTTTTCACCACAAGTTTCTTGATTCTGTGAGCTCAGCCGACCTTATTAAGTGTAGATTTTAGTTCCATGTTGGAATTGGTGTTAGGAATTTTGAATCTTCAGAACCTGTTTCTTTGTGAAGGGAAGGAAATCACTTCTAGTTAGCTGTGCCTTTGCAGTAAAGATTATTTTATTTTTAGTGTTCATGAACTCTCTGTGCAAAGTATCTTGATTGTGGGGTGCCTTCTGGGGGGTTATTTTGGTATATCTGAGAATGAAGTTGTCAGAGAGTTGGTAGGTAGGTCTGTTGATAATGGGTATAAGGAATTGCTTTGGAATTCCTAAGTGAAAGCAGTATTTTATACCTTTTTAGTACTGGTTAAATTTCTTTTGTGCTTCATAAACATATTGCTCTGTTTAAATATAAAATTGAAAGTAATTTAAATACACTGAGTATGAAGCCAGGAAACAATCATAAAATTTTCTACCCATAAGTATATTAAAAACTAACAATTAGCATTATTTTAAATACTAATCCAATTTTTTTAAAAAAATTGATGATTGTAATATAGGCAGTTCCCAACTTGACAAATGCTTAGTGGTATATGTGAACAAGCAATGGAAAAGTTTACATCTATAGGCATATGATTTCTCTTTTCATCCCTAGAATGAGGTGATTCAAAACCTCTGACTATTGGGCTTCCCTGGTGGCGCAGTGGTTGAGAGTCCGCCTGCCAATGCAGGGGACACGGGTTCGTGCCCCGGTCCGGGAGGATCCCACATGCCGCGGAGCGGCTGGGCCCGTGAGCCATGGCCACTGAGCCTGCGTGTCCAGAGCCTGTGCTCCGCAACGGGAGAGGCCACACACTGAGAGGCCCACGTACCGCCAAAACAAAACAAACAAAACACCTCTGACTATTAACCTTTTCAGGTCACCTGGGATGGTGATTGCTTCAGAGAAGTTTTTTCTCTGTTTTCAAAATGAGAAGTTTTCTAGTTAGTGTTGCCAGAAATAATCTCACCTCCATGCAGGTGGGTACAATGGAATTCATCTTCCCAAAGAAGTAATTTATAAAGGTTTGGTTGAAGTCAACGTGTTGATATTTTACCTAAAATACATTGTTGCTTAATATATTTAGCCTTTGAGGGTAATCTGAGAAACATCTAACATGTAGAATTTTTTCTGAATGGGAAGATGAATTCTATGCATATTTTTTGGGGCATGGTCTATTTGAAAGTTGGAGACTGCCTGTACCTATCTAGATAATCAATTGTTTTTAATGCTAATAATCTCAATAGAAGTAGAAAATTTGTATTGAAAAGGAATGCCTTATTTATTCATGCATTTTTAGCCATATAAATATTAGAAGTATTTTTATGTGTGATCATAATTTTTTTATCTTTTTTGTTTTGGAGGAAATGAATGGTAGTCTTTGTATTTGCTTTTTCTTAAAAAATTCTTATCCACTATGTTATTTTACTAATGAAAAATTATATGTGAGATATTTTGCAAAACATTGATGTGCATTACAGTTGCTAACCCTAAACATTTAAGTAAAGAAGGAAAGAAAAATTATTATTACCAGTTTACAGATGAGAAAACTGAACAAAGCATGAGAAAGATGTGACTGTTGAAAAGCATAAGCACTTCCTCCTCAGGTCACTTTATATCCCTTCTGATTTTCTGCTTAGATTCATGGCATCTATATTAAAATAACTCCCAAGAAAAACATTACAGTTTGTTCATCAGCATGCAGCTAGACACTCTTTTGAATGGTATTGCCTTGGTTGGCCATAGTAATTCACCAGTGAAGGCTGTTCGCACAGCTTTATGAGCACCTTCTGATAGAGCAAAAAAAAAAAAATCCCAGTTTCACTGACTGTACAATATTGTTAATGTTTTAAAAGTGCTGTTTAATTTTGAGTAGTTAAATAGTTAGTAGTAAGGTTAATAATTTATGTTTGGCAGTCCTCATATTTTCTCATGTAATACTTCTTGAAAAAGGGGGCATGTAGATTTGATTTGATACAGATATAGTGATTTAAGGTCAGGAATTGTCCTAACTTCTTTCTGCTGAGAAATGTGTCTTTTGTTATATATTACTTGCAACTCACGTGCAAGTTGAATTGCTGTTTGGAGCATATTAAATATTAAGTCAATGGCAAAAAGTATTTATTAGATTAACATTGAAACTATGTCAAAATTTATCAAAGTTTATTGAAGTAAATATTTGTTATCTCTTGGATGTCAATTATTTCTACATCTGTAGATTAATAATGGAAATTAGGACTGTAACTTTTTCATGTTGTAACTGAAGCACATCTTTATCACTGAAAATAACCTATTTTATTTTAAATCAGTGTTTAATTTTATGTTGACCAAGTGAGTATATATTCTGGATTTTTATTAATAGTTAAAGTGTGATAGCTGGCTTTTAATTCTAACTTGATGTTTTATTAAGAACAACTTGAATTAAGATACTGAGATATAAAAATTTATCATTTACCATGGATTGAAAAAGAAATACCGAGAGTGTCTACTTCTCCGACTCTCCATTTATAATTAGTGCATGTTATTTACTTGCAAGTTAAACACAGATTTTTCTTATCTGTAAAGTGGGGAAATCATCTTCTCAGAGTGTTCATGTTTTGAGGGTTAAGCAGGATAAATAGTACTTGAAACTTAGTACTTTTTAGTCTGTTATGGGCTTAGTCTTAAGTTGATATTATGGCTTGATGCTCAGGTCTGCAAATGTCTTCCTTTATCAATTAACTATTCTATTACTAAGTTTCTGAGACTCTCTTAAGAAGATGAATTTAGAGTATATGGCTGGCTGTTACCTATTTTTAAACTCTTTAAGGTTACATTAATAAGTTGATTTTCTAGCTTGAATCCTTTTTAAAACAAAGTAGAATATTGGTTCAAATCATTAGATTTCATGCTCTCCTATCCAGATGGTTTACCATATCTTTTAAATAATTTTTAACAGTGAAACAATTTTATTCTACAATGTATATACACATCTTACAGTGAATAGAATAATGTAATTTAACATTTTTGGTGATTCAAATAATATAAAATTATTATACTACTGTATATAATTTTTAAAGTTATACATTATTTTTATAAGCATTTTAATAAGTATTTCATATAGGAGACAAATCTGACTAAACGAAGTTGGTATTATTTCCCTTTTTTTAGCTTAGAAATGCAAATTTTTCAAAATGTAATTTAGGAAAAATATATTAAAATACAAAATGTTTATTTTTTTGTGAAATACTAGTAATACGTAGAAATTAAAGGATATGTGTCTGAGGTTATTTCATGGAAGAATAAACAGGATCTCAGCTATATATTAAAGTCTGATTTTTGTTAACCAAATGTCTTGCTGAATGCTTATCAACTCTGGTAGGCTGAAAAGCTTGTTTTTAGATGGTCTTGGTACTTAATCTGGTGGAATGCTCTGCTGTTTTAATCTTTGACACAATTTTTAGGCTAATTTATTTCTTTCACTTGTTCAACAGCTTACAAGCCAGCTACATGAAAGGCTGCTTGAAGGAAAGAAAATAGTGTAGAAAGAGTATAATTTATAGAATTTAGTTTGTTGTTTAAAATGTTGAATTTCTTTATTGTTTGAATATTCTCCTGATTAATATTGTTATTATTAGCAAGTACTAATATTTGAAAGGTACCAGTCTATTAATTTTTTTCTCGTATTCCGCAGATGTGTTCAAAGCAACATTGTTTTGTTGACACAAGCCTTTAGAAGAAAGTTTGTCATTCCTGACTTTATGTCTTTTACTTCACACATTGATGAGTTATATGAGAGTGCTAAAAAGCAGTCTGGAGGAAAGGTAACGTTTTTCCTAAGCCTATCACTTAATAAATTCAACTAAACTTGAGGTAGAGAGTAAAATTGTGTAGTTTTGTGTTTTGCTAATTAAGAAATTTAAGTGAAGCCACTGGAGTAAGTGCTTTTAAAATATTTCAAATAGTTAATTGTTATTTTGGCTAAAAAGAAATCTAAGCTTAAGAGTTCTTTTTGATTTTCAAATGATTGAGATGGCTTTTAAATTTTTAATTAATTAAAAAGTAGCTTACTGGGAATTTCTGCAGGTATGATATCCTTGAACATTAAATAAAATGTTCCCAGTTTTTAAAATCCTCTACATAATATAAGCGCTATTTTATTTATTCTCCATACTGAAAGTTTTTAGGTAATGAAACCCTATTAGCATGACCCTGATTAAAGAAGTTCTGTTTCCCTTAAAAAAAAAATCAAATCCTAGTTCTTTTAGACTGTGCTTTTTTAGGAAGACAGAATGCATTGGAAAACATAGTAGGTGATGGAGACTGAGAGAAATCACTTAGATTTCACTTGTAATCCTCAAGTCTGTTGTGCCCTTAGTTTTTATGAATATTGTTATAAAAGATAGACTACAAAGCCACTGAGTATTATAAAATAACTGTTCATTGGCAGAAGCTAAATTGAGATCAGTTTTTTGGTAGAAGAAAATACTATTTGCCTATATTATATCTGTTAATTTCTTTCCATTGTTTTGGATAGGTTGCAGATTATATTCCTCAGTTAGCCAAGTTCAGTCCTGATTTGTGGGGTGTGTCCGTTTGTACAGTAGATGGACAGAGGTAAGTTTATTTCAGATCCATCAAAACCAACTCTAAGCCTTAAATTTTGCATAACAGTGAACATGAGGTAGAGAGGAGCCTCTTCTGTAATAGTAATTAGCCCCCTGACCTGACATAAATTCAAGAAGGTAAAGAAGTTTAGATTTTAGTTTAAGTTAGAAAACTCAACTGAAACAATACCTTATACTAAATTTTATGAGGCATTTCATCTATCTTATTCACAGTTGTAGTCTTGTTACTTGAATGCTTATTGTTCAAGGAACTGCAGTTACACATTTACTTAGGAAAAGTGGATTTGGCAGAACATGAAATTATTCACTAATGAACTGACCGCTAATAAAATTAGTTCACCTTTCTTGGCTTAACATGGGTTACCTATCCTGTCATTATCTTTGTTCCTCTTGCTGCTCATATGATTAGCATGGTAGTTAAGGCAATATAATGTAATAAAGTCTCTTACCCATCAGTCATTTTCAAAAGACACAGGATTTCATGAAGTCTACGAAGGTGATCTTTGGGATGTACTCACACTCCGGGCATAACCACTGACATTTGATGATCCAGTAGAATTATAAAAAGGATAACAATATGAGGGCACTTCAAAGAGAATGATTTGATTTAAAAAGTCAATTAAAAAAAAGTAAATTAAGAGAGGCCCTTGGAAAAATAGAGTTCTGAAATATTTTTTTAAGCATGACCTTTTTTATTATGCTATGAGTCAGACATAAGATTTCTTATCGTGTTGTAATTTGGTTTTATCAGTCAGAAAAATTATGCCAAAAAAATAAAAATCAATATTTTTTTACTCATTGGAAGACTTTAGCTCAGAGGTATAATCTTTCTGGTTTTTTCTTTGCTTTTACTAAGGTAATTATTTTTTTTCATTAAAATATAACTTAAATAAAATGAGATATACAACTCCGAGGTGTATATAGCTTGATGAATTTATATCAGAGATGTAATTTTATCCTAAATTTGTTAAAACTACAAGTCATTTAGCCATATAATTTTAGATTTTATTTTTTAAGGTAATGTCCCAGTTAAAGCTTTTCCACCCATTTATTAAAATTTGTATCTCTTAAGTGCCTTCATTGTAAGTGATCCTTTTATTTTTTACTACTTATCTTCCTCAAATATTTACAGTTAAAAAAAACATGTGGTTTGGCTCATTCATTCTTATAATAAGGAATCTGAGGTTCAGAGTTTGTATAAAACTGGCAGAGGTGAAACTAGCACCTTGGTCTCTTAAATTCCAGTCCATTGTTCTCTCCATTACCACAGGCTTTTATCCTTATCTGGGCTTGTGAAATGTACTAAACACTTGTGTGTTGAATTAAATATCGGGTGCTATGAACAGACACAAATGCATGAGAAGACATGGCTTATCCTTACGGAGCAAATTCCAGTAGGGAGTGGTATTCCTATTTTTTTGTATTTGGAGGAAATGGTTTATCATGTAGTGGAAATTTTTATATTTGGAAGAAATTATTATCACCTAATTATTGCACATGTGTTTTTTCTTCTTAAACATACTTTGTGTGTATAGATGATTCTTTTAGTTCAGTTTTCTTATCTAGAGATAAGAAACTTGACTTTGGGCTAGAACATAGGTATTTTTAAATCCAAAGGTAGTAAGACAGGCTTTTGTCAGGTTTCAGAATGATTGCCAAATTGAAGTGATGGTCTGAATTAGAAGTTATTCATAAATTTGACAGGAAAAATATTATATATTATATATATATATATATATATATACACATATTTATTTATATTCCATCATATACTTAGAAGTAAGGTGTCTTTCTGATGTCTCCATTAAACCCCCTATTTGCCCAGGGGTAGTTATTATAGTGCCCAGTTTCACTGTGAATAAATTTCGCTCGAATAAATGAGTGCCTGTAATGTGTTGGAACATTGTTTGGGGCACCTGGGATACTTCAGCAACTAAAACAAAGATCACTGCCCTTGTTAAGCTTACATTATAATGGGGCCAGTCACAGTTTTTTCACTTTCAAACCTATTCTCTATTTCATTTTCATCTTAGTTTGTTCTGTTGTTTATCTACATGGTGATTATGATTGCCGTTAGTGCCAGCTCTATCAGGTTTATAAAACTGGATGCTGTTTCTTTTAATGGGGCTGAAATTGTCAAGATATGATTCACAAGATGAGGCATTTATAGACAGGGTCTCAGTTTATTGAATAAACTGAGCTTCATTTAAAAACTAACCACAGTTTAACCATTATTAAAGCTATGAGTAAAAAAAATTGTGACTAGTTTCTAAAAGGACTAGTTCATTTTATATGATTGAATACAGATAGGAGTAAGGAGGGCCATACCCTGTTGCCCTCAGAGGCAATTTTTTCTTTTTCTTTTTTTTCTTTTTTTTTCTTTTTTTTTTTTTTTTTGCGGTACACGGACCTCTCACTCTTGTGGCCTCTCCCGTTGCGGAGCACAGGCTCCGGACGCGCAGATTCAGCGGCCATGGCTCACGGGCCCAGCCGCTCCGCGGCATGTGGGATCTTCCCGGACAGGGGCACGAACCCGTGTACCCTGAATCAGCAGGCAGACTCTCAACCACTGCGCCACCAGGGAAGCCCCAGAGGCAATTTTTTGCATTACTTATTATCTAATTTTGAACCAGTCTATTACCTGAGTATTTGAAAGCTTTTGCCTTTTTATTGCAGTATCCCTGTTAAAATAAACATATTTATTCTTCAATATCCAAGTAAACTTGCTGTTGAATTATGGGAAAACTGTTATAAATTAGAATTAACATGTAAATAACAGCTCCAGTTATTGTTACATTTTTTCACAGTTGATCTTAATTATTTTTTAAATCTACTTTTAAATAGGCATTCTATTGGGGATACCAAAGTTCCATTTTGCCTTCAATCCTGTGTAAAACCTTTGAAATATGCCATTGCTGTTAATGATCTTGGAACAGAATATGTGCATCGATATGTTGGGAAAGAGCCAAGTGGATTAAGGTTCAACAAACTGTTCTTAAATGAAGATGGTAAGAATTATATAAAAGTTACTTGGAAGAAGAAATACCTCATTTTCCTGTGTAAATCTAACTAGTTTTTTTTTCGAAGAAAAAGAAAATTAAAAGCATTGATACTTTTTCATTTGTCATGGAATTTCTGTGAAACCCATAGAGTTAGTTAACCTACTTTAAAAAACAGGTTTTTTAGGCATCTCATACCACTGGAAAGTGGGCTAGAGAAAAGACAGAGGCAGGAAGTAAGATTTTCACTTTATAACCACCTATAGGGGAATATCTTATAAAGTCTCACAGGGTCCAGAATTTGCTTTAAGATAATTCAGTGGAGTGTAGCTGGGAGTGATGCATGTGATTATTACTGTATGTTGGTAATCATTGAAGCTAAATGATGGGTACATGCATGCTTATATTCTTTTCTTTCTACTTTTGTATATTGTATATATTTGAAAACTTCCATAATAAAAAGCTTTAATGGTGGCCCTGGTTGAGGTGATGTTTTGTTTTTTCTGCTTCATAACATTTAGTATTTGAAAGAAATATCTTGTGTTAAATAGTTGGATAACTAACAAGTCTTATTGCTTTACAGGAATCCAAAAGAAAAGGGGAGGACAAAGGTAGTTAGTACTTTTGATCTGATAGAGGTTTTAAATCTAAACACCAACCTATAGATTGGTTTCTGTTTTTTAATCTTTCAGGCATATGCTAGGTTCCTCATTGTGTGACAAGTTAAAATAGAATTGAAGAAAACAAGAGTGAAGGAATTACAGTAATGGTTGTGAGAAATATACTTTTGTATTTTTTCTTTCTGCTGGATGAAAAATAAAAAATATGCCTTATACTCAGTATTGTTTTATGAGTTTTTAAAATGAAGTTATAAGACTGATACTTTCTTATGCTTCTCTTTCTATTTGTTTTGAGGGCAGTTGAATTTTCTTACTTATTTTACCATAATCTTTCTATCCTGATGCTACATTTGATTTTATGGAGATTACTGTAAACTAGCAACTTCAATAAGGACATATGCAGAAGTACCTTATTTATTAAATTCACTGACATCTAGATTTAATATGGAAAGAATATTTTTGTTCTCACAAGATTAAACATTTTACAAGAAAAATTACTATTTTCCCCAAAATACAAACTTGGATAAACTAAGTGGTTCTGGTGAATTGAGTGGTAAGAAATAAAATAGGCTTGGGGTAAATGACTTTAACATTGTAAGTAATACATTTTTTTGCCATATACATTTTATTGACACTAAGTCTATATGAAAAAAAATCACAATAAGAACTCAGGAATTTAGCACTGTTTTGTAATAACTGAATATAAAGTTTAACAAGAGGTTTTGCCTTGATATTCTTTGACTTTTTCCAAGCCTGAGCCAATACCAGGAATCTGGGAAATAATGGGAAAATGAAGGCGTCACTATACCATACCACTCCTTCTTGAGTTCTGCATAGGTTCTGTGCTCTAGAGTCTTGGTTTTAGATTAGCCCCAGCAAGAAAAGAGTTTGTGGGTCTTTTTTATATTGAAAATTTCAAGGGTAATTTATGGTGAAACTATACTCTGTGTATGTATGTGCATGTGTGTCTATCTAGCGTTATAAAATTAAAAGAAACAAATGTATTAATATTATCCTAGCTTTGTAAGATTATGATGATAAATTAACATTAATCTGAATATAATGAATAGATAAAGAAATTATAGTAGTTACTCTTTTACTGTCAGCCTCAGTCATGAACCATATCTTTGTAAGATTCATATACTTAGTTTGAAAAGCTTTTTCTGGTATAACATGGAAGAATTTTTTGCTTGTTTTATTCCCTTAGAATAAATATTTGTTAAAATTAATCAATTTTTTGCATTCTAGTTAAAAACATGCCCCAAAATTTCAGATGTCCATTTTGTCATTTTA